>NW_009711882.1:0-600 GCF_000703405.1 Apaloderma vittatum
CACGACGTAGGAAA
The DNA here is from genome assembly GCF_000703405.1 of Apaloderma vittatum. Classification (NCBI taxonomy): domain Eukaryota; kingdom Metazoa; phylum Chordata; class Aves; order Trogoniformes; family Trogonidae; genus Apaloderma; species Apaloderma vittatum. Next base: position 15 of record NW_009711882.1, read on the forward strand.
ACAATACTACACATACAGTTAAAAAAATACATACATTCCAGGACAAAATACAACACAAGAGACAAGACAGAAAATACAAAAACAAAAAATACAAACAACATATACAACACAAAAAAAGAATCCAAGACAAAATACAATTACAAGCAGACAATAAAACACATAGGACAAAAACCAAGTCAAATTGTCCAATATATGCAATTCAATACAGCACAATATATACAATACTTAACACAATACACAATAGAATACATAACACAGTAAATAAAAAAACACATAAAAAACACGTTATAAAGTATATTAGACCACTATGCACACTGCAGACTAAACAACACAATACATAGAAATAACATGCCACGTAATAAAGAAAATAAAATAGAAAATAAAATACAAAACCAAAATAAAATGTACACAGTACAGAATATAAAGCACATAAAACAAAAATAGCAGCTACGGGCTCCTCAGCGGTGCAGAGAAGAAGGCAAAGCGCTTCTGTGCGATGCAACCAAGAAGGTGAAGGACTCCTACACGGCACGGCAAAGAAGGTGAAGGCATCCTCAGTGGTGCAGAGAAGGTGGCCAAGGGCTTC
>NW_009711883.1:0-47839 GCF_000703405.1 Apaloderma vittatum
TGACGGCTCATGTTGAGCTTCTCATTCACCAAACACTCCCTGTGTTCTGCCACCTAAGGCATCACCCCCCAGACAATCTGAACCAGTGTTGTGTTACACTCTCTATTTTCTACAGAGAAAAATAAGGGTAAGCAACCAATCTGTTTTGATGCCTAAAGTCAGGTAGACATTACGCATTTATCTACATTAGACATATAAAAGAACGGGTTTGATTTCATTCTAGAACCATATGTCCACAGTGTGTCTTCACTAGCAATGAAGTATGTGCCAGATGCCCATGCCAGTCATGAACTGCATGTGCAGAGAACCAACAGCTGGAAGACCTCCTGCCTACAAGAGGGACAAGATATCACTTTGGTGCACAGACTCAGCTTTGGTTCCACCAGAAGTGAACGTTGTCAGAGTGTACTACGTATATCTTTTGCTGTGCACTACATACTGCAAATACAGCAAAAATGCAATTTTGCAGCAATAAGCTTCTCTAGTATACTGACTTGACAGTGCAGACACAACTTACGGGGATAGCGCATCCTGGATGCAACTAGAAGAGCAGTATGCATGTTCATTTTAGAATCACAGAATGGTTTGGGTCGGAAGGCACCTTAAAGATTGTGTAGTTCCAACCTCCCTGCTGTGGCCAGGGACACCTTTCCAGTAGATAAGATTGCTCATTTTAGCTTTAGGCGGTACTGAGATTTCTAATTCTCAGTAGTTTTGAGACCACTTATTAAGTTACCTGGGCCAGGAGAGCTGGTGAGTCCAGGGCACAGTTGCACTGGCAAAACCCACAACTTTCAACTTACTATTTTACAGCCATTATCAAGTAACAGTATAAAAGCTGAAAGACAAATGTTTGCCCTTACTGTGGTTGATCCCATGTAGATCTGATGGGCAGGAATGTAATGTGTTTGGTCTCTTCCATATGACTTATCAATCCTCCTTTAGACTGAAATTTCTCCTGGCAGATGTAACAACGACAATGATGGATTTCTCTTCTGATGAAGTTCACTAGCTTTATTTGCTGATAAAAGTTCAGACCTGGGAGAGACAGTAGCAAACAAGCACTTGGGAAACAAGACTGCTTTCTTGGATTAAGAATAAAGATTGATAATGAGTTTACTGAAGACTAGCACTGCTTGAATGCTGTAACTTATCAAATTAACTGAACAAATGCTTTTTCCCCAGTTGCAGGGGAACTAGCCTTTCCTGTAATGTAAAAATTACAAACACTTTGTTTCCTCTAAGTCTACAGCAGGAAGCAAACCCTGGCCAAAGAAAGCTTAGAGCACAGCCTTCTCAAGTATTAACAGACATAATCATCATCATCTTCATCATTCTTCTAGGGCTCGAGCAGCCAGACCTGGGACTCACAGAGTTGGTATTTGTAGGAGCTACTCTGCAGAAGAATTCAAAGGTTCTGAAGAAAATAACACATATCCTTGGCACTAACAACAGTTCCAGAAAAATAAAGTATTCTTGGCTTTCTCTTGTAAGCTGGCAGAAACAATTTCCGCAATAGAAAAGTTAAATGTCCAAACAAAAATCAAATTGATACAGTTGTTTTCTACTATTCTTATGATGTGGTTTTCTCCACACCAGTGGCAAATGCTGACAATTGCAGCATCTCTTACTCACCATGCTCTGACTTTATTTTAGGAAAGTCAAATCCATGTGATTTCTGTGGGCAAATAAAAGGGGAAAGAATGAAATGTCTTATTTCCACTACTTCTACTATTTCAAGTTAAAAACAGCTCAGCCTTTCATAGACTGACACAGACATATCCATATAGACATGCAAACACTTAACACATGAAATGAACCCCCAAAAGTTTTGTTTCACCAGAAGCTTTCATATTCTGTTAAACTGCAATGATCCTGCTAAATAGTTTATTAAAACTGAAACATGGATGGCAACCATTAAGTGTGTTAATGAGTCATTATAATACTAAAGATGCTACCACCTTATTGTCTGTAAGCAGTCTGTAACTCACAGGCAATAGCTAGTCATATACTCAATGTAAAACTTGGTTATTCCATGTATTTTAGAGAACATGTACTGGAGATGCATGCAGTACTTTAGTTCTGTGCTAAGGAGGGCATTCTAATGCAGCAGCTAACTTGATCTTAACATAGATGCCACAATCTTAATTCCAAATTGATGAAAGAATTGTTATTTAAAACAAGTCTTACCTGCATGTGAAGATACAGTTTTTCTGTGGTGTCTGCTTGTTGTTCACAGAACAGGCAAACTGCACACACAGGATGCTCTTCCCAGTCAGACCAGTCTCTATGATCAAGAGCCAAAAAGATTAATTTAATTGTGAAAAAGAGAAGAGGCATTCTGTGAAAGGGCACTTCAGATTCTGCACTCACAGCACTAGAAATAAATCCAAAGAAACTGAATGCTTTAAAGAGGTGGAAGAGACAGTGTGGATTTATAGCTGGATACATGGTTAGAATCTGGTTTACAGTCAAAAAAACGCAAACCCACAAATTCAAGAATAACTGAGAAAGTACTGTTGGGTAATTCCTATGCAGGCAGGCTGTAAGTGTTACTTGGATTCTGTCTGCACTAACAAGCAGGATCTTAACTTCAGTTCCTATCCAGTTGGGCAAGTCATCAAATATCACATTCACTGTTTATTTTTATAAGGTCTTTTAAAATTCTTTTATACCTTTCTAGTCTTTCAGTACACCAGCCAAAGACATAATCACCAGGCAGAGTTCACTCTAAGTGTTATTTACTTAACAAATATTAGTATTCCTGAAAGAGACACTATTTTATGCTACATTTAGACACGCACACCGAGAATATTTAATCAACACATGTATTTAGAACTCTAGTAGTGCTGAGAGATAGAAATATTATTGTAACCAGGTATAATCAAATAAAATCATGCTCAAGTCACAGACAGAACCAGGAAGGTTAGGGGCCCCGATGCCCATAAATTACTTCCTGCTTATTCAGTTCTCTACGGCCAAGGAAGCCACCTCTGCAGTGATCTGAGGGCCTGGAGCACAGCAGAGTGCAGAGGAGAGGTGGTTGTTGCACTCAGTTGCACTGTTGATAAGCTTCCTTTGAAAATCTGTTATCAGACTTTTGCATACCACTTCTTTCTCATGCTGACATTCTTGCTGCTTACTCTTGATTTTGAAATTTGAGCAAAATCCATTCAACTGGTTTTTTAAAGTACAAAAGTAAAAACCCCTCCCATTTTGCCTACATCGTTACAAACCCCAAAGGCTGTTGTTTGAGCTATATGTAAATTAAAAATAGGTTTGCAGTTAAAATATGAAATTTACAGCCTTGTTATGAAGAAGCAACTTGGATAAGAAGAATTTAGAGTTGATTGGCTTAAATGATTTATAGCTGTGTACTAACTACGCACAGCATTTTCCCTGTAGATACTTTGATCAATAATGGTCTTGCAAGCCTTTATAATGGGGACATAGGTAAAACTTACTCTTCTAGGTTATCTAGCAATTCCCGGTCGTCCTCTGATTGCACTTCCTCCCAGGACTTCCCAAATTCCTGAGGAGAAAAAAGAAAAGAAAAAGAAAAAAAAATCCTGATTCACATCACATTTTATATATTAACTGAACGACCATTCAGGAGGTCACAATCAGCATCTTATTTTAGATCACTTTGGTATTTCTGTGGATTAAAGGTAGTCATACAACACTAATTTAGTAGGAATTTCTAAAATAACAATTTGTTTTGTCTTTTAAAGGGGCATTCCCCACCTTATGTCTAGGAAGATGATGATTTGGCACAAAGCTCTCAAGAAGAGGATCCAAACTCTATGAAACACTAGAGTATACCAAGATGTTCCCGAGGTGGGTACATTATCACTGTCTTGAGTTTGCCATCACACTCGCTCAATCCAATCTGCCTACTTTGCTCTTCAGGCAGCATATGCTGCTTCAACAATGCAGCTGTCACACCTGGGACTTCAGTTGGCAGAGCTACACCAGTCTGTGTTCGTACTGTGTACGAGGTTATGTCAGTAAAAACACAGGGCGTTAACCTAGCTAGAGAGTGCTCCAGAGAGGCAGAATGAGCCAGGGTATAGATCTCTGAGCTAGTTTCTTTGACATCACAGAGAGAATCACAGAGAGTTATCAGAGCTGGAAGGGAACTCTAGAGATCATCTAGTCCAACCCCCCACCAAAGCACGATTGCCTAGAGCACATCACACAGGGCTGTATTCAAGCGGGTTTTGGGTCTCCAAAGACGGAGCCTCCACAGCCTCTCTGGGCAGCCTGTTCCAGTGCTCTGTCGCCCTCGCAGTAAAACATTCTTCCTCTTATCAGACGGGAATGAAGGCACATCCACTCGTGGGGTTCTGATCTTCCTTTCACTTCCTGTGTTGTTTATTTATATCTTGAAGACCTTCAGCACAAAGTATATCACAATACATTTGTGCAGTGTTCAGCACAATGGCAAGCACTCTCAGTGTGACTGCGATATAAATAACAGGAAATAAAAAGCTGAAGCACTCTACTGAAATACCAGCAGTGATCTTTAGCTAGTGTTTTTATTTCCTACAAATCCTCCTGCCTTTAAAAATAAGCCAGAGCAAACCAAACAGAAATCAAAATAGTATTTTTGAACTCATACTTCTGATAGCTGTGAAAGATTCGCAAAAATCATAGTTAATGATCTTTTCTCCATTAGAAAAACGCAGCTAAAAAAACATCCATTCATTCAATTATTTCATTCAAATATTCCCTGTGATATATATATTTAATAACATCCTTAGTGACAAGTGTTACTATTGCCATTATGGTTGTCTGGGAGAAGAAGGGAAAGATATCCATCATTTAACAATTTAATGAGAGTTTTCAAACCGTTAGTGTCTATCAGGTAAATGATAAACAAATGTCTCTAGACAGCTCTAAACATAATGTCATCATATATTATAGAATGAAAATTCAGTAATTAATTCAGTGATGCTATGTGTTAGTGTGTAAACTCTCTGAGTTACAGGAGAGACCCATTACTGAGAGATAACATGAAGCCATTAACACCTCTTGCCACATGTTCTCCCAGCTGCAACTAGTTTCCTGTGGCTGCCCATGGTAACACCTTAACGAGAGGATAGCAGCTCACAACCACTGCAAAATTAAGACAAATGCTCACAATTTTTCCCAGTACCAGCTTGAAGTATAAATGCACAAAAAAAAAGTATGTTTCAGAACAGCAACGGACATTAAGCTTCAGCTTTTAGTTAAAGGCAAAAGGGGAAAACCAGGCACAAGCTTTGTTATTGTTGCTGTAACTCTATGGTGTTTCTGTGAAGAAGACAGAGAAGGATCATGTAAGAAGTCTGTTTCCCTCATCTACGTCTATTCAGAGAAGAAAAAAAAAAAGAAAAAGCTAACCAGGTCCTAGATCAGTGGAACATTGCATGGTGAACAGTTAACTAGGGATGCTGTGACGTAAGTGCCAAGAGATTGAAGTTGAGCGATTGGGTAGGAAAGAGTTCTTCGAAACATTCTTACAGCTCTACAGGTTTTTAATTTTTCTTTCTGTAAAAACACTTTTTCAGTTCTACACTTTGACAGGCCCCTGGGACCAGTGGTGCCTTTGTTAAGACACTTTCCTTTTATCCAAAATGCAAGAGCTCCCAGCAATCATCTCTAGAGATACTCAAGAAATTCTTAACAAAACTAGACAAAAAATTAGACTTGACATTGTTAATAGTTCAAACAGTAGAAAATGCATAATTAAAACAAAACGGCAGGCTTTGCTATATATCCAAGGAAAACCAATCTCAAAAAAAAATACTTCCCGTGTACATCGCAGAGAGGAGGTTCCTAAAGAAAAGTGAGAAGGTGCAAATGTGTGTGCTTTGATTTCCTCTCCCCAAATGAAGTCTAAATACACAGAGATGAACCGACTTACAGACAATTTATCTTATCAACTTGGGCAGTTTTAAGGGTTCTGCAGGGAGAAGGTCTGCACGCTTCAGAGAGGCAACATACCCCAACTTGAGAAGTGCTGAAATGGGAGAAACTAGAAACAGCAGCTGGTATCTTGAGCAGTGTTCCCAAAAGAGCAGTTACTGAACGACATGCAAATGTAGCTCCAGGCCTGTGGGGCTCAGAAACTCCAAACAGATGCTGCTTCCTCTTGCAAATTTCCTCTCATCCTTCTTCTCACCTGCTTTACTGCAATCATCTGAATTGTTTTATATTGCTGCAGAACTTAAGGTGTTTTATCTCACAGAAGAGATGATCTTATCCCAACATTAGTTAATAGGCACTGGATGAATTTTAATCCCACTTGCGGGATTTTATTATTTTGTGAATTATCTCCAACTGCTGCAGAGGTTTCCTTTACCATCTTACAAAATACATACTGCATAAGTCAAAATAAGGTAAACAAAAATAGTAACCCTGATAACAAAACATTCTTCCCCAGCACCCAACAGATAATAATGATGTTTTAGGGCTTGGCAACAAGGAGAAAGACGGTTTTTTTCCTTTGAGGAAAGTAAGCGCTTTATGAAACAAGTTTTCTAGTAAGTAACAGGTACCATTTTCAGATGTCCAGCTTAGTCATCAGTGCATTCATTACAGTGATGTTACATTACAAAAGATATATGCCACTAGTCAATTTGAAAACCAACACCTTTCTTTCCTACAAAGGATACTGTATACTTAAAGAGCTGCTAGCAACAATCAGATAAACACAAAAGGGAAGGTCCTGTCAGCCTGGGTCTGCCTCAGTTCCTTGGGCTAGGAATACGAGAGTTTTAATGTTGCCTTCTGTTGTTTTATGGCCTCCAGCAGGCCTCACAGACTACAGAGTTCTTCCCTCTCCACTTTTACTTGGCTCTTTGCACAAGGTGAGTCATGGGGGCACAGGCCAACACAAGCAGAGACACAAGAAAACTAGGTTTGAAGGCTTTTTGGAGAAAAGAAAAATAAAGTAACCTACATATACATCTTGGACACATTGTTGCTCAGTTCTTCAGCCTCTACCGTCAGTTTGTCTTTTTCAATTTATACTTCAAGCCTTTCTGAATAGGATTGGCATCATCTTCCATACTTACACAATACTGACAAAAGACCTCTAAATCCACCGGGGAAGTGACCCTGGCTGCCTTTCAAGTCATCTGCACTACTGCAAAACTCCCTGCCTATTTTAATGTAACTATCTAATAATAAGCTTTTGATACTTGCTTATGAAAGAATTCTATTATAAATGCACATAACAAAAAAAAAGCTTCCACTCCTACTGAAGATCACTTGTAATATTCTTACCTAAACGTTAACTTGTGAGCAACAGAACATGTCGATAATACGGGGACAAGCAAATCAAGGTGGCTTGTAGATCATGACAGAAATCATAGAAAGTTTCAGAACAACAAAGTATTTGCAAAGGAATTTGCACTTATATTACTCACTGCTATGCCAAATGGGAAACTTAAGAGAGGGAATTACCAACACACAAATATAAAAGGTAACTTATGCTATAAAAACAGATTCTCAAAACTCTACTAAAAACACAAGTTAAGCCAAAAGTAGAATGGAGGGAAAGGAAGGCAGGTGAGCTTACTGCTCTAAATGAAATCTATAGGACCTTTGCCATCAGCTTAAAAACACAAATAACAACTGGCCAGAAGATCACGAGACAATGCAGCAGACATTCTCAGGACATTCAAACAAAATGCCCTTAAAACCTCTCAGTACAAAAGCCACAAAATAAACTGCCAGCTTCAGATTAATAAGACTGTTTTACAGAGTGCTTGGTGAAGATAATATGTAATGGAAAATTATTTAAAAAGGACAAGAATGTCTGTACTAAAGAGCTATTGATTTAAATAGCTTAAGATCTGGTTTCTGATAGAAAAGCTCTACGATGCACATCCTAAAAGTAAGTGGGTAAGACTGTAATAACATTGATGTTTATCATTAGAGATCTACTTAGTTTCACAGTCTCTTTATGATGAAAACAAACTTGACCACACTCGCATACAGAAAGATCTCTGTTATATTCTCAAAATTCAAACTTCTATGTGAAAACTTATAAAAAAGTAGATCTTTAGCTCAAAATGAATTCAGTAATTCAGGTAAACTTTGAAACAGTACATCTGTCATTTCAGATAAGATATCTAACCCATATCTCTGAAACTGTATAATTTCCCTGGACATTTAGAGCAATGTGATCTTTAAGACTCTCTGAAAAGCTGGTCAAGTTTGATAGCACACATTAAAAAAAATATCTTGTAGTAAATTTATAATTGTGAGGTGCTGAGGGAGAAGAAGCAAAATTACTACATCAGGTCATTACAGAAAGCAGATCTTGTGTACCATCTAGAATTAACTGAATATAGACTCAGCTTGGGAAAAAAGCATCCTATCACATTAGTATAATCTACTGTAGACTACATATGTGTAGTACAGAATAATGTTATTTCTCCTTACATGTAAAGGCCAATCTACTGAACTCCCAGTGGACAAATTAAAGTTTTTCCCTTTGATCTTTTTCTCCTGTGCAAAAAAAATAAGGTTTTACCAAATGCTATTTTGAAAGCAGAAACTTTCTACTGTGTAAGAACTATCCTAAAAATTTCACATTACTGAAAAATTTAATCTCATGCAAAATTTGTGTGAAAATACACATTTTACAGTGAAGTATTTTGTAGGTGTCTAAGAGTGTTTAGTATGTTTTTAATCCTTTATTAGAAGAAAAATCCTTTCTTTAGAAGAAATGTCAGAAGTTCTGATATGGCTACAGTCTGCAGAAAGACTGAGCAGAAACAGACCTTTGAGCAGAACGTGGTGAAAGACAATTGAAAACTTGTGGAAAGAAAACATGGCTGTAGCAGAGCATAAACAGCCAGTCATGGAACTGTGATCAAAGTATGTCCCAGAAGAAGCACTGGCAGCGCACCGGTACGAACCTTGCCAACTCCCTGCTCAACTTTAAACTTTTTGGTGGTTTGACACATTTCATCTGAATTACATTTTCCATCCTCTGTAATAGCAAGGATCTGAAAAATACATCTCAAAGTGACGCTGCTAAGTGATCAATACCTGAATTGGTTCAGGCTGGCATAGTAACAGCAGTAACTAAAGGGCACCATGGCCGTGCCTTGAAAACTGTCCTGTGACTGCTGCTGAACAGGTTGCACGCTCCCTGGTCGTGCCAGCAGCACCACCCAGACCATGCTTGGACATGGTTCAGGAAACGTAGAAGCCACAGATCGTTCTCAGCAGACAGAACAGACAAGGCCACCAGTCCTGGAGCAACTGGATAGAGTGGGAAACGAGATTAGTTCTACGAATATTAGTCTTGCTGCTGTATTTACTTTGGCATATTCTGCTTATTAACATGACACGGCCACTGCATCGACAGTGCTATGGCCTCCCTGCATGTCTGTAAAATTTCTGAAGGAGTATCACACAGTTCTTTGAGCTTCTGGGCAGTCATCTTCCTCAATTTCCTCATAAAAGCTGTGACAGACTTGAATCTGAACACAAATACAAATTAGAGATAGCGGGTAATTTAAAGAGGATGCCAAGTTCTGCAAACATCAGATTACCTGCACGACTAGCAGAGAAGAATGAAACTACTATAATAACTTAAAACAATTACAACATTAAATTCAAATCTGTTGACTTGCAAGGATGAAGGGAACACTCAGTTCTGTTGAGAAGCTGAGAACATCTTCTTTGCCTCAGTCTTTAGTAACAGAAACACTTTTACTGAGGAAAGCCAGCTCCCCGAGCAAAGAGACAGGGGCCAGGAGCAAAATGTCCACCCCACAATCCAGGAGGAGATGGCCAGTGACCTGCTGCTCCACGTCAATATGCACAAATCTATGGGGCTGGGTGGGATTCATCCTAGAGTGCTGAAAGAACTGTCAGGGGTGCTCACCAAGCCGCTATCCATCATTTATCAGCAGTCCTGGCAGACTGGGAATGTCCCAGCTGATTGGAAGTCAGCCAATGTAACACCCATCTATAAGAAGGGACGGATGGATGAACCAGGAAATTACAGGCCTGTTAGTTTGACTTCAGTGCCAGGGAAGCTGATGGAGCAGGTCATCCTGAGCTCCATTATGCAGCACATGCAGCACAACCAGGTGATTAGGCCCAGTCAGCATGGGTTTATAAAGGGCAGGTCCTGTTTAACAAACCTGATCCCCTTCTATGACAGGGTAACCCACTTGCTGGATGAAGGAAAGGATGTGGATGTTGTCTACCTCGACTTTAGTAAGGCATTTGACACTGTTGCCCACAGCATTCTCCTAGAGAAACTGACTGCTCTTGGCTTGGATGGATATATGCTTTGCTGTGTGAAAAACTGGTTGGATTGCCGAGTCCAAAGAGTTGTGGTCAATGGAGTTAAATCCAGCTGGTGGCTGGTCACGAGTGGTGTCCCCCAGGGCTCAGTACTGGGGCTGCTCCTGTTTTAACATTTTCATCAATGATTTGGAAGAAGGGATGGAGTGCACCCTTAGTAAGTTTGCAGATGACACCAAGCTGGGTGGAAGTGTCGATCTGCTTGAGGGTAAGGAGGCTCTTCAGAGGGATCTGGATGGGCTGAATTGCTGGGCCAAGGCCAATCACATGAGTTTCAATAAGGCCAAATGTTGAGTCCTGCACTTCGGCAACAACAACCCCCAGCAGCACTACAGGCTTGGGGAGGAGTGGCTGGAGAGCTGCCAGGCAGAGAAGGACCTGGGGGTGTTGATGGACAGCCGGCTGAACATGAGCCAGCAGTGTGCCCAGGTGGCCAAGAAGGCCAATGGCATCCTGGCCTGGATCAGGAATGGTGGTGTCAGCAGGAGCACAGAGGTGATCATTCCCCTGTACTCGGCCTCACCTGGAGTACTGCGCCCAGTTTTGGGTCCCTCACTACAAGAGGGACATTCAGGTGCTGAAGAGGGTACAGAGGTAGGCTACTAAGCTGGTAAAGGATTTGGAGTATGTGTCCTACCAGGAAAGGCTGAGGGATCTGGGGCTGTTTAGCCTGGAGAAGAGGAGACTGAGCAGAGGTGATCATTCCCCTGTACTCGGCCTCACCTGGAGTACTGCGCCCAGTTTTGGGTCCCTCACTACAAGAGGGACATTCAGGTGCTGAAGAGGGTACAGAGGTAGGCTACTAAGCTGGTAAAGGATTTGGAGTATGTGTCCTACCAGGAAAGGCTGAGGGATCTGGGGCTGTTTAGCCTGGAGAAGAGGAGACTGAGGAGACACCTCATCACTCTTTACAACTAAATGAAAGGAGGTTATAACAAGGTGGAGGTTGGTCTCTTCTCCCTAGTGGTGAGTGACAGGACAAGGGTAAATGGCCTTAAGTTGCACCAGGGGAGGTTCAGGTTGGATATGAGGAAGAACTTCTTTACTGAGAGGGTTGTCAGGCATTGGAACAGCCTGCCCAGGGAGGTAGTTGTGTTGCCATCCCTGAAGGTGTTTAAGAGAAGGGTAGATGTTGTGCTGAGGGACACTGTTTAGCGGAGTTGATAGGGTTAGGACAAAGGTTGGACTTGATGATCTTGAAGGTCTCTTCCAGCCAAAACTGTTCTATGTTCTATGATCTACCCTGCAGAACTTCACAAGTTGTTCCTCACTGTGCAACAAGTATAGCTCAGCTTTTAAAGTACTGATTTTTAAATATCTAGAAAGGAAAATATAGAACTCAGATCACTGATCTTTGGAAGGAAAGTATACAGGATCACAGAGGGAATTCATTCCATTGCAGGTAGAAGGGGCTTGGCAGAGGATGAAACATACAACTTTTTGTTCTTCATACTAGAGAAAAACCCAGGGAGAAAAATTAAAGGGAAGAGTAGGTAAAACAGTCAAGGATGCCTATTTATACTCTGGATACTAACACATGCAGATGGCACAAAGACTAGGTCAGGTGACATAGAATTATTTCTGGGACAGAATGTAGCAGCTTTTGAAGTAGCTTCTATGTTCAAGAGTTGAAGACAGCAAGTGAAAATCTTTAACATACACATGCATGCACACTCTCAAAGGTCTAAGATAAAAAATATTAATAACTACCAACACACACCTACCTGGAGGCTAAAATGAACACTTACTTTTTCTTTCATCTACGTATCTTTCATTTTCCTCCGCTTTGCATTTGATTTATACTCTGAAGAGTACTTCCATTTGAAGGTTTGTAGAAAATAAGCTCAAAGCCAATAGAATCCAAGTTAGGCCTTCATTTACTTCATTACTCTTATCTCGTTTTCCCTTCTGGTTATTAAAGCTGAGACTGAGCACTAATGACATGATGATTAGGGTCTCTTCAAGCTGCATTCTTGCATCTCTCAAAATTAATTCTCAACAACAAATGTTTACTATTCCTTAGCTTAACAATTATCCAGAATATCATACCATAAATGAGCATCTTTCTTAAGAGTCCTTCACTTGATTTTTGACCTTTGTACTAATGGCTGGTTTGTAATGACTCACTTTTAACAAGATATTGTCTGTATTGTTTTAGTCAATTTACTAATTATTCACAGAACCACTTACCAAGTAATTAATGACATAAAATTTGTCATATTCTTTGTTTTTGGCATTGATTCTGCGATGCTGCTTCTTTCTCATGTGATCTTTAAGCGTGTTTTTGTCTCTGAAGACTTTTTCACAGTATAAACACTGCAAACTAACATAAAAAGGTAAACAGGTCAGCATATTAAAATGAAAATAGTTACAAGATAGTATCCTTAAATAAGCTGGAGATACATATAGTAAGATCAGTGCTAAGTACGTGAGAGCAAGCTAAATGAAAAAGAAAGCTTACTGGAAAAAAAAAAAGTACAAGATTATCTTAGATCACAGTAGAATCAGTAAAACACAGAGATGATAAAAATGACCTAAAATGAAAATATACATAATAAAAAAATTACTATTTGCCCCACAATCAATATGGGAGAAAAAGTCTGATTATTCAAAGTTGTCCTATCAGGGCACAGGAGGGCTGCTGATTGGTCAGCATGTCAACTCTTAACTCAGCATGCACTTATACTGGCATCTAATCCATCAGTAACTGTTTCCTTGCAATTTAGTGTGAAAAAGCCTCAACTCTGAATGTGCTACATATGTTTAAAAAACATTTAAATTAGCTAACCAGAAAGTTTTATACCTCTGACTCAACAGGGAGGCTAAATGAAAGTTTGCCAGGATGATCAATGGGTTTTGAAATCCTGAGAAATAAAATTTAGCAAACAAATTGATATTTAATAATTCACGTCTATGTATGTCATGTCTCTGCATGCACATTTATACACAGACATGAATTATTATATATATACACGTTACTTGAGAAGGTGAAATCATTCATCAACTACTGAGAATTTTACCACTGTAGGTCTCCTAGAGCAATTAAAACAAAACAGAAGTATATGCACTGTCTGAAATTCTCTATTATAAATACTACAAAATAATTGCTCTCGCCGCTGTAGTGTCAACTGACACTTGAAAGTTGAGCCTGTAGAGCATTTAGTTGAGTCTCTTGACTCAGATAGTGGCCTATGAGGAGAGTAATCTGCATTTCAGCCTAAATGGACGATTCTCCCTGAAATAGATGATGGTCATTTTTTTCTAGTGGAGATGAAGCAGAGCCCTGAGCTTACAGGAACATCCTTGCTTAATGGATGCAGGTCTCAAGTTTCTAGCTAGCCAAGGTGCTAAAACATTTTTCTTAGAAGTTATGGCTTACATAGCTTGGACTGTTTCAAAAATTATTTCTGCAGGGCGTTGGGGAAAAATCCCTAGAAAACAATTTCTCATGAAATAAAAAGTTTGTCACTTTGGCATGATATCTTTTTATTGGAGATGCTGGCTAACAGGAAAAACAATTTTGTAGGAGGGATAAATGACAGCACTCTAAGACACAAAACGCACAGGTATTAAAAAAATGTGGTGGCTCTGAAATAAAATGATAAAATGATCACCTATTTTTTTCCCCCCTTTACTCACAGATGAAAGCACACTTGATTATATAATAAGAAGGAATTTTAACAGTGTCTGGGTCAGGCCTTTCTGTAATTTCTCCAGGGTTTAAGATATAGATGTTGATGAAGAAAATGATTTTCTTACTCAAGCGTTTGCCTCCACAAAAACCATTCATATTGTGCCTAGAAGGGCTGCACCTACACGCTGAAAAATATCATACTCCTTCAGCAAAGGTGCATCTAGATTCACCTCAGCTCTCATGTGTGGAGCAGCAATTCAAGATTCTCAGTATCGTTTTGCCTTCCAAGAATGGCTGTAACATTTAGGCTGAGCAAGTTTTGAATTCTCCTTGTGCTTGTGGTCTCAAAATCTAAATATTGTCTTGTTGATGAATCATGGGTATGACAGCAGAATATGTCTATGAATTTTAGTATCTGCTTTGCTCCACCTGTTAACTGCAAAGTGTTTGCTTTACTTGTGAGAGTCATTCCCAGGAAGAGTATGGAATGCTTTTCCTCAGCGTACACAATGTAATCATGTGATTTGCCTGAAAAAAATCATGCTATTTGCCTGAAACATGCTATTTGCCTGGACTAAAGCTAGAGATGGATCGGTTCTGATTGGATGTTAGGAAGAAGTTCTTCACCACGAGGGTGCTGAGACACTGGAACAGGTTGCTCAGAGAGGTGGTGGAAGCCCCATCCCTGGAAGTTTTTAAGGCCAGGCTGGATGGGGCTCTGAGCAGCCTGATCTAGTGGGGGATGTCCCTGCCCATGGCAGGGGGGTTGGGACTAGATGACCTTTAAGGTCCCTTCCAACCCTGAAAATTCTATGATTCTATGAAACAAGATTTTTCTCCTCTTAATAATATTTTTGGGTACTATTCTACTGGCATGGCTATTAAATCTTTTCTTAACAGTAGGAAGAGTGGCCTTTCATTGCTCTGGAAGCAATTTCAGCATGTGTATTAACTACAGAGAGCATTGGCTTTGAGAAACCTCCATCCAAATGAAACTTGTGTGTCCTACTGATAAATATTAAAGCTTCAATTTATGAGTGAGCCAGGTAACTCTGCATCAGGCAATACCTACGATAGCATAAAAGGCATTCTGAATATATTATTTCTGGAAGATGGTAACCTGTATCTATTGTGACTGCACATTCTTTGTCAGGCCAAAGACTAAATTAGAGAGCACTGTTGGCCTTCCCATCCTTTCAACCTCTTCCCCTTCCACCCTTGCCAGATATACAAATCTATGGATCCTAAACTTACTTGGAAGGACATTGAATCTAATTTCCATATCCCAGTTTCCACAAATCTCAGTGTTCTGTGGCTTTTCATAACTAAGCTTAAGATTTAGGCAAAATTCCGCTACAGTCTTCGATTACAGATTGTATTAAAATATAATAAAGTTGTTAGAGCTACAGTTTCACTCTTAAGCAAGTACATTTTCTGCTAGAGCTCAATTTACATTTGTGGCATACATCATATCGTCCCATTTATGAAATCCATAAAGGGTCATTAAGGAACTTGCAAAGGAAACTCAAAGTGAAGAGTTTCTTGCTCTTTGCTACGGGAGTTCTTCTCCCAAATTCCATTTTTAACTTCTTCAGATATCTCAGGTTTACATGTTTCTGAGGCATCATATACGCTGGCTTTCCCTTTCTATTCTGGCATGTATTCTGTAAGCAGCAGAGAAGAGACCAAATATCCCACATTGTCGATATACAGAGAGGCGAACAAAGACTGGCATAAGAATGCTGCATTCAGTGACTAAAGAGGTGTTTAGCAAAAAGATTTTTATTATGAGAAAGAAGAACGTTAATATTTATGAAAAAAGGGAAGTGCTATTATTGATGTCAATAGAAACTGCAATGCAAAACAACTGAAGTGCTGCTCGTGACTCCCATTTTTCCAGCAAACAGATCCTATGAACTGTTACGAAATAGCTCTCAGTAAGTCATCAAAAAGCCTTCTAAGAGCACTCACAATAAACTAACATTCTCTTTGTTTCTTCTTAACTAACCATGAATGGTGAATTATTTTTAACTCAACGTATTTCCAACGTTAAAGGAAATATGATCTCAGTCCATTCAAAAACGAAACCAACCAAAAAAACTACTTACTTGTTGAGCTTCTCCTGTAATACAGCCAAAAACTCGTAGCAATTCACAATGTTATCTGGCAGCCCAATGTTAAAAGCATGCTCTCTTGCCATGTGATTGAGCAGGACAGATCTACAAAAGACATGTTACATATTTTTTGATACATATGAGAATTATTCAGTTAGTGACTTGAAACATAGCAATTGCTCTAAAAATGCATAACACTCAACATTAAATAGAAAAATAATAGCATTGCTGCCACTGCTAGAAAAATGAATGCAGCTTCACTGAAATAGGAAATTTTCAACTTAAGCTTTGCTGAACATGTAGTAACATTTCAACTGTTTAATCCACATGCATGAGATATACTTCTTTAAATGAAAATTACAATATACCTTATTTTGACCATCGCTGTTAGCAAAGCTCATTTATTAATTTGAATAATCACATGTTTCAAATATACTATCTTGAGAAATATGCTAAAAAGCCATTTGTCAGTTTTCTCTATGCTGGTTAGCAGAGCAGAAATTCTTGGATGTGATATGCTTTTACAATAATATTGCTTGATACAACACTAGTAACACAAACAGCACTTAAAAGTACGCACGACAAACATAATGGATGTTTAAATAAGATATTTTTCTCATAGAGATATACCATTTAATTCCTTAGGTGCCCAACATGCCTCACCTTCTGCTTTTAGGACTAAAGAAATAGCCTAGTGTTGACACTGCTAAACTTTGCTTTTACCACAGTCCAGGCATGATTTTCAAACCACGTATTTCACCTGTCAAACCCAAGAGTATGCTCTTGGGGCTGAATGACGTGAACTTCACTACACCAGGCAGTAAGGAGACAGGACAGTCACACAACATCGGGACGAACTTCAGGGACATGACCCTGGGTTCTTCTACCTTCCCAGAGTAGCAGAACTACCCACGCAAACAGACACTCAGAGATAAGACTCAGTCTCTCCAGCTGAAACTGATTTCCTGGCTACAAACAAAGTTTCTTTGGAGCAAGCACTTGAATACAATTCCTGCTTGCACTTGACTGATGCTGTAAAGCACTCCAATCTCACTCTAATTTTCCTTTCCTCTTTTTCATTTGATCTTCAAGTACACACTGGTTTGGTAATCTTTAAGTAAGAAAATGTGTAACTGGATAGAAATATTTTTTTAACTGCCATACTGGCTTAAACAGCTCTCCTTACCACTAAAAAACTGCTGAGAAACTGTGTCTCTTTAAAATGGTTCAGTTCCCAACTCCAGCTTACTGTGTAGCATAGAAAGCTCTGCTGGAATAAATGAAGGACTGAGAGTTAGGGCAGAGTCTAAAACAGTTAAACATGACGGGGTCTAAAGAAATACTTAAACTATACCTTAAAATTAATTATATCTTCTGAGTCCTACCATTAGGCACTAACTAGGTCCATGATATTAAAACCAAAAACAAAGATGCTGAGCAGATATGAAGAAATAAACCAAAGGCAAATAGGTCAATAAACCAACCTGTTTCCTGTGAATTCCTGATCACAGAACATACACGTACTATGAAAATTTGTGTCGTATCTCTCTTGCTGTTGCTGTTCTAGAATTTCTCTCTGTGGAAAGAAACAGATACAGTTATTCAGATAAAAAATAAGAATCATTCTCTCACATAAGATTATTATACCTCTTTATCCTTATTGGTTAACAATGAACATATAAAATTAAAACATGCTACTGACACAAACCAGATGTTAGTATTTTTGAGGGTGAGTTCTCACAAAAACTTCAAGTTTTTGTAAAGACAATCTGTGCTCCAGTCAAGTTCCAGAAAAATTCTCTTGATATTATACAAGGTACATGGAAAGAAACACAATCCACAGTGAGATTTTGCGCAGTTATTTAAATGATTCTGTATACAACATATCAGTTCATTGTTTCTACTTATTATTCATATTTACCTCTGGTATCAGTGAGCAAGTTTATGAGTAATCACATAATACCCAGTGGAATGATAAACTCAATTTTACATGGCTAATTGCAGGCAATCTAGAGGACTATTTCATAATACAAGACCGATGATAAGAGCCCCGGCAGTTTCTGCAAGGAGCTCTGATACATGCTAAACTGAGGAAAAAAGAGAAGTTGATCACTTAGGACAGACACTTTACAAGAGTTGACACTATTTTCCTAACAGCAACAAAACCATGCAGCAGGTAATTTTCCCTGGTGCTATATTGATGGAGAGGCCATAATTATCTGGGACTTGACAGAACTGGTGTTTGGATTAAAACTTTAAATATCTTCACTCCAGCAGTACACTATCCTGTACTTGTGTTTTAAGCAATCATAAGTGGTAAAGGATTTATTTTCCATGCAAAGTAGAGGTGGTACTGTCTGCTTTCTGACATTCAGGATCCTGACTGAATTTCTTAGGGGATTTTCTCAATCTCTTTATCTCCTTATAGCTTGCAACAGTGGAGCTTTGTGTTTCTCACCTACCTCTTTAGCAGCTCTTTTGTGTGGATTAAGGCCCAAATTTTGCCATAGTCTACATCTAAATTCACACTCAGCTACGCCTGAGTTGGATAAGCTCCACAGAGAGCAGAAAAGAAAGAAAAAAGAAAGAAAAAAAAGAGAAAGAAAAAGTTAAAGGAAAGAAAAAAAAGCTGCAGACCAAAAAAGAAACAAGAGGAAAGCCTGAGCTATGGGCATTACATGCCCAAATGTTGGGCAGTTGGTGTGGGTCTGCCACAGGATGGGCTGGTGTGGGTCTGTCACATCACATTCCCTTCCTCATTGAGAGATGGCAGGAGGCTGATACTGGGCCAGGAAATGTGCTGTTGGATTTTCTTCAGCGTGTTGTATCCAGCGAGTAGCGGAGAGATGAACAGGGTGCCTGCTGGAGAGCGCAGGCTGTGCCACACTCGGGTTCTGCTTGGCCTAGGGCCAGCAGCAGCTGCATGGGACGAGCGCACTGTGCCATGGCCTGTTCTACGGCCCATACCCAACCACACAATTTGGGAGCTGTACCTGTTTGCCCATCAGCTACGAGTCTGTTGCCCTAAGAATGCAGATCCTGGGGTTTTTTTGTTTACTTTTGTACTACGAGGTGCACATTTTCTGTTGGAGTCATGCTTAGCATCCAGGCCAAATCTGGTCACGTCCTGCTGCCTTATGCAAAACGTCAACTAACAGAAATATAAATTCCCGTTTTTCAGGACTGTCTCCTGAACGAGGTAAATGGAGCATAACACATCTTGTGAGAGCCTTTCAGCAGAGATGCAATTAAGAATGGGTATCCGTCTGCCCCCCATGGGCTGTGAACATCCCGCAGCACCTCAGTGGGAAGCCCCGGTGCTCGTAAGCCGGCACCTCTCTCCAGCACTCAGCAGCACGCCTGACACGATTTTGGCTAACCTTGAATTCGAAGGTGTCTGCGTGTAGTTTAGATACTTTTAAAAACATGCTAGAAACAATTTGAAAGAAAATCAAAAGGTATCATGCATGATTCAAACATTAAGACAGCAAGGGTTTAAACACCCCCACCGTCCCATTAACGTTATTCTAATGTAGCTTCCTAATCATATTCTACTAGGAGGGGGAAAAAAAGGTTCTGTGATATTTGTCTGCTTAACTCCTCATTCCTATTTCATACATCCTGGTGTGCTGCTACTCCCAGTTATGCCTGAGGGGGAAGGAGAATCGTGCTGTTCCCTCCACACAGATGATGCTCCTGCTGCTCTGCTCTCTCCTCCTCCTTGTTTGCCCCTGCACCAGCACACTTGGCAGCTGGGAAGCTTTGACTAACCCAGCATCATTGTTTTATCCATTTACTCAACAGAGATTGGTAATGAAAGTCAAGCTTAAATTGAAGTTATGAGGCAGAAACTGAGTAATTTAATACCTGCACCAGCTTCCAACCTGTTGGAATTGCTGGGGCTTTGAGCATTAATTCACGGTTAATGCTAGGAAAAAAACCCATAAAAACATTTAATGAATATCTTTCGATACTTTTTTAGAATACTCTGTCATATCAAAGTGTCAGAGAATGAGAGCAAAGACACGAGGAAAAAGGTAATAGATCACAAAATACATATAAATTACTTTTTTTTCCCATGGTGAATAAAAGAACTGACCACATGCAGAAAAGGTAATCCAAACCACTGCAAAAGTAAATTAATCAAATACCATAGGTTAATATCAGGAAAATAGCTTACAATATTGATACAGTTTGTTGAATAATTCCCCACTGCCATCTCTTTTTATCTTTTGTGAGATGTTCTGACAGCTATTTGTTCTCAACTTTCTGCCATATTCTATGATTCGCTACATGGTTCTTCCAAAATCCATTACTTTGTTGAAGACTGTCAAACTAGTTGTGAAACAACCATAGAGAGAACAGATATTCCCAGTAATAAAAAGTAGAACTTAACAGAGGCTTTTAGTCTAAACTTTGTCCCCACAAGCCACAGGAAGCTTATGAGATCAACCAGGCTTTCTCAAAAATAAGTACTGCTAGATTACAAGATCTTGGAAGCACATTTTTAGCCAGAGCCTAGCTCAAATAAGCAGTTAGCAGCCTCCTGTGGAATAGCTTTAGGAAAATTCTATAGCATATAAGTGGTCGATCATGTTCAAACACATCAAATGGAAGCTGGATATCACTGATCTTACTTATATGCAGCGAAAAAGTAGCTGGTTTGCAGGAATACTTAATGTATTTGACAAAATAAAATTCAGTTTTAATCCAGTTCCATTCTTCTGTCTGGAAAAAAACCCTCTTCTACAGCTCTTAGTCACACATTTCCCACTATATGGGTGATCTACCATAAAAAGATCCAACTGAATTAAAAAATACTACCTATTCTGTGTTTTAACTAACAAAACAAACAAAAAAATATGGTAAGGATGTGCAAGTGCTCATACCAGGTTGATCACCTTTAAATATACCAGCACACTAAACTGCTAATAGAAAGGAAATTTCATCATTTGCATGACAATTTGTAACTTGAAGTCTTGAAAAATGCCCTGAACATTTACAACAGTTTGAGGTTGTGAGGAGTTCAGACTTACATCTAGGAAGTGGTAATCTAAAATGTGCCTGAAAAAAAAAAAGCCTGTCCATCTCCTGGGAAGCAATATTTTGGATCCAGAAGTGCTTAAGTACTATGCACCAGCAAGAATTCACACTGATAATCAGTAAAAGATGAAAAATGAATACTTGGAGCTAGTAAGCACTTTTCCCTAAACAATTACTTCATCTTTGGTCTACAGTTAGGAGACATTCAAGACATAAAATGCCTTCAAAAGGTAAGGTTAAGTTATTTTATAGCACATTAGACTTTTCTGACACCATGATTCCTTCCACCATTCCCTCCAGCCAACACTGTATCCCAGGTGCTAAATTGTCTGTCTTTATTGCTGTCAGACCACTGGGTATTTCTTACAGTCACAAACACCTTTACTAACAAGGCCCTCATAAATAATTTATGTAGCTATTTAAATGCATGGCTTGGATCACTGACATAGAACAGCCATTCACAACCAGTACCCAGCACAAGTTTTGCTGCTTTTGATTCCAACCTGAAGAAAGAATTGGTGGTCAAAATTTTGCCTGTTTTTTTCCAACTACATCGGTTGGTCCATCAAAAACATATTGCTTCTTTCTCTAAACCCTGTCTCTTTAAAATCATGGCACTTCTTATACATATCAAATTAAGGCAGAAAGTATTTCTTTAGTTTCAGGACAGAGGCAGATTACACTGCAGTTTGGGACAAGATCGTGAAGTGACTTTGAATGCAGTGAGACCTGAATTTATCACTCCTCAGTCCAGGAACCCATTTGGGCATTGGAGGACTGGATTCTGCAGTTCAGTCTGTAAAATTGAGCTAACAGTATGTGGCAGGTGTTTCTTCCCCCTAGGTGAGCTGTTGCTAGGCAGATTTCAGGGAATCTGCGACCTGGACTAGTCTGGACTTGTCTCAGCCTGGAAAACGGGAGGTGGGCTGGTCGGGACTCGGTTACACCCAGGAAGTTGGCCAGCAGCCAATGAGAAGCCGAGAGGGCTATGACTGACCACAGTTCTCCCTGACCACAGTCATCATTGACTAGTCTTTAAAACAGGGCTCTTGCAGCGGCCATGTTGGAGTTACCTCGTGGTGGTGGGACTGCCGAGGTTTGTAAAGTCTCCCCCTTGGTCTAGGGGACACCTAGCAAGGTCGACCAGGTGAGAACGGGAACCCCCACCTGTTTAAGGTACCCCTGGCAAGGTTGAAAAGGTGAGAACGGGAATCCCTGCCTTTTTAAGGTACCCTAGTGAGGACAATCAGATGAGAAAGGGAACCCCATCTTGATTGAGGTGAGTGTATGATAATCCAGATTATCATTCTTTTGTCAAGGGCTAGTGCTTGAGCTTGATCTTTTCCTCAACCAACACCAAACCTTTAAATTTGGAGGAGCTTATATTCTGTAAGTAAATTTAATTTAACTACACGCATGAATTTATTTTTCAGATATGGGCACGCTACTCACCTCCTTCTTTACACAGTAGTGTGTGACTTCTTTTTTAAGATATTCAGGACCAATAAATAAATAAAATTACTGCCATAAGCTCTGACAAGGCAAAGTCCAAAGTTTCTCTTGCAAAGACTTAAGCATACAAGTAGAGTCAACTTCCTGTATGTCAGTACTGGGCTGGATTGGGGCAGGAGCATACTGGAGTTCAGGGGTTTTGTTGGCATCTGCCTTGCCAGTTCTGGTCTCTTGCTCTCATCGTCTCTAGGCAAGAGACTAGAAAACATGTTACACAAGTGATCACTCCAGAGAAGTTCCAATGAGAGCTTTTTGTAAATGGTGCTACATCCTCTGGGGAAGTAGTTTGCCTAAAGATGTTCCTTTGAAGAGGAAACTTCATGAACGTTACAGCATGCAGGACT
Organism: Apaloderma vittatum; assembly: GCF_000703405.1. Taxonomy (NCBI): domain Eukaryota; kingdom Metazoa; phylum Chordata; class Aves; order Trogoniformes; family Trogonidae; genus Apaloderma; species Apaloderma vittatum. Next base: position 22,968 of record NW_009711883.1, read on the forward strand.
CAAACATCAAACTGTTGTGAAGAGTGCATGATCACAGGCCACATTCCTTCTGTTACAGACTCATTAATACTACCGAAATCAGTGTCTGCCTGCAGAAATACGGTACTACTAGAGACAGCAACGTGGGTGTGGATTTGGATCTAAATAATACAAGATAGAGACTTCACAATAAGAATACATATTTTATCAAGCTCTCCTAAGTGATATCTCAAACACACAGTGTGTATCTTTAGTTGTTTCTTCCATTTTAAATAAGAGCTACATTTCCCTGCTGAGTGCTTACAGAAACTAGTCTTTGCTGTAGGCAAAGACAGCAAGTGAAACAGATCCTGGTTTAAAAACAAAACAAAATCATGCTGACAGATCACAACAAGAAGCTGCTGATACAGTATAGTGGCAATAAAACAAACCAGCACAGTACAGCAAGAGAAAGACCAGGACTAGTGACATCTGAGATGCACTACAGTCTCTAAAAACTTGCCAAGTACAGTATTTGACAATTATACAAACCATTAGGATAAACTACTCTTGGATTAAGAGAATTTGGTTTCTGTCTACATTGTTGTACATTTGGTTTGCGTCTACAGTTTCCTCAAAGAATCATTATATCATGCTTGCAGCTGCTAAACAGGAAAAACACAAAGAATCATGGTATCAGAAACTCCATGTCTCTAGAGACCTGCAATCTTAGCTGTATATCAATAGCTTATCTCCTAACTTCTGTATTCAGCTTCTCTCATTACTGATCACTGTATTCAGATCTCCCACTTCAAACGGTACTCTCTTGCCTCTCGAGTACAGTCTTCCAAATCTACAATCATTATCATGTTCTATCCAATGCTATTTCAAGAAGAGTGCCTTTTCTTTAATATTATCAGAGATGTCTGCTGGAGAAGCCCTTCAGGAAACAGTTTAGCTGTAATGTGCAAGTGAATACAACAAAACTGTGAGGACAGGTCATCCAGACTGGAGAACACTCAACACTTTTGAAGACAGCTGTCACACCATCCAACATATGTGTGTTTGCTGCTTACTCTGTGCACTTTTCCCTCTCATCCAGTGTCACAAACAGAGCCCCACTGGCTAGACAGGTAGACTGGCATGTTAAAGACTGGTCTCCAAGGAATGAAGGATAATGGCATCTAAGACCCACCTTTGGGACAGAGAAGAGAGGAAAGCAATGGTGCAGTGACCCACTATCTTTCAGGAGATGCTGCCTACCTGGAGATGAACTGAGAGTACTCTAAATGAGGTGGTACAGGCTTATCACCTGTATTGGGTTTGTGTGGCCAGGTTTTGGTAGTGGCAAGAGGGCTGTAGGGGTGGCTTGTATGAGAAGCTGCTAGAAGCTTCCCCTGTGTACAACAGAGCCAATGCCAGCCGGCTCCAAGATAGACTCACTGCTAGTCAAGGCCGAGTCCATTAGCAATGGTGGTAGCGCCTCAATTCAAGTAAAGTCAGTTAAAAAAGGGAGGAGGAGCTACATGATATGATGAAAACTAATTAACCATGCAAATATGTATGAAAAAAAAAAGAGGGTTGAAATTATAGCAGATGTACCACCAGCTGCCAAGCTGAAGGACGAGATAGGTGACATTTGTCTGAACTAAGACAACTAAAAGAAGATGGAGACAGGCTAGCACAGTGAAACAAGAGCAAAAAACAACCTCTCTTGGCCTGCAAATACATTAGAAATTAACAACAAAGAAAAGCAAAGATTCATTAACGTAGGAAGAGACCAAACACAGAAAAAATAGGAATGTCTGCAATGTTTGGGGCTTCAGTCTTTGCAGGAAAGGTTAATTATGTCACAGATGTTAATGAAATGCATTTAAAACACGAGAAACAGTGAGCACTTCTGATGTTGCATTGTGCTACATCAGGCCAGCATCTCGATCCCTTCTAGGGCACAGCTTCAACTTCTTGAACCTTGTCTCAGCTTAAGCTTGTGACAAAACTGGGGCTCATACAAACAGCTCATCCTGGGAAGCCGGTATAGCTGAGTCCCTCTTCTAGTTTTGGTGAAGACTCTTCTTCAGTGTCTGTTTACCAGGAGGAAGAGTAGCCTCTACACCTAAAACTACCAGTCACATGACAGAAGAATAGCTGTAAACATAACAGCAAGATAAGGTCAATGCTCTGCTAGGAAGTGTGTATTTTCAAAAAAAAAAATAGGTTTGGGGTTTTTACTCTTTTTAGAAAAATCTTAAAGATAAGCCCAAGTGGCTTATACTGACACTGCCCCTCCTTGTATCTCGAGTTTTGCCGATGGGACTTCCTTGCCTGGTACTCCTTCACAATCATGAATTCTTTTGTCAAGACTGTTTTTCCAAAAGACTGTATCTGCTTTGTATTACATAGCCCTGTCAGCTATTTCAGCAAGCTGGGCTCTCTAACCTACTTCAGGCTCATTCCTTGGCCTCTCTCAATACATCACAGTCACCATAATGTCTCTGCACGACATCCACCTTGGCGAGCTCCCCTGCTGCAATACAGCCTGAAATACTCCTAAACTGGAGTTTCAAAACTGCAAAATGAAATGCTTCAGCTAGCACATTTTAAAGACAACATTTGTCCTTGTTTGGGCTTGCTGTTGGAGACAGCAGTTAGGATTCAAAGGCTGCAGAAAAATCACTGAAAGTTTTATAGTTCTGGTCTTCATTCTGCGAAACTCCCATGAGCCCATTTGCCAGCTCACTCTTAATTGCTGGACTTGTCTGGAGGTAAAAGACTTTGCAAAGTGAAATAACTATTTAACTTGCAAGTCAACACTCAGATTGCAGCAAAAGGAAATGAAAAAATAAACAGACTTTATTGCTGTAACTAAAGCAGTGACTCCATTAAACCAACTACAGCTGCAGCTTGATTTCACAAAATCCCTCTGTAAAAACTGAAGATACAATTCTGATATTTAAAACAGTGCTAATATCAAAGACTATTTCACACTGTAATAAGAATGCATATGTTTTTCCGTCCTGACTTAATTACTCTGTAAACAAAACCAGCACTTGCTCTCGACAAATCCTATACTCTCTTCTGAATTTGAGGAAGAGATCTTGCAGAAGAGATGAGATGGCTCACCTGCCAACAGACTCTGCACTCCCTTGACACTGGCAGTGGAGAGAAGGTCTAGCTGGAATAGGATTGCATAGCACAAAACACCACAAACTAGAAACAAATGCCTTTTGAAAAAAGAAAAAGTACAGTCCAATGTGTAGCAGCCAGGAGATGCAGTACACAGTCCTATGAAAACATTACTTGCGTGCTCAGTCATGATCCTCTTTCCTTCCTCAAAGGCACACAAAACATGGTGTATGTTTGGGAAACAAACAACGTTATGTCAATGCATGCCCACATGCAATATTCAAGATGTCTTTCACAGCCTCAAAGGGATTATAGGAAACTGGGAAAGGTATAGAGAAGCACAAGAATGATGCACAGTGAAGAACCACCATGCAGACAGCATCCTCAACCTCAAATCACTTGAGGTTGCCAAGGACCTCTTGAGAGCAACTAGTTCAACTCCCACACCCAAGCAGGGTCACGTAGAACTGGTTTAGAGTTGTGTTTTCAGTACCTCCACCGATGAAGACTCTACAACCTCTCAGGGCAACTCCTTCTAATGTTTGACCACCCTCGCAGCAAAAAAAGTGTTTTCTTGTTTTCAGAGAGAATTTTATTTTATGGCTGTTGCCTCCTGTCCTGTTGATGGATGCTACTGAGACGAATGTGACTCTCTCTGCTTCATTCTCATCAAGTATTTATACACTTTGGTAAGCTCCCTCCTGAGCCTTGCCTTCCAGGCTTAATAGTCCAAGTCCTTGATGTCCTAGTGGACAGCAATGAGTGGACAGCTAGTCCGAGTGGACAGCTGTCCATGGGACAGCAATGTGCCCTCGTGGCCAAGAGGGCCAATGGTATCCTGGGGTGCATTACGAAAAGTGAGTCTGCATGCCTAGGGAGGTTCTCCTCTCCTTCTGTTCTGCCCTGGCGAGATCGCACTTGGAATACTGTGTCCAGTTTTGGGCTCCCCAGTTCAAGAGAGATAGGGACCTACTGGAGAGACTCCAGCAGAGAGCTACGAGGATGATTAAGGGACTTGAACATCTCTCCTAGGAAGAGAGACTGAGAAAACTGGGGCTGTTTAGTCTTGAAAAAAGAAGGCTGAGAGGGGATCTCATTAATGTATACAAATATCTGAGGAGTGGGTGTCAAGACGAAGGGGCCAGTCTTTTCCATGGTGTCCAGTAACAGAACAAGGAATAATGGGTTTAAGTTAGAACATAGGAAGTTCCACCTCAACAGGAGGAGAAACTTCTTTACTGTGAGGGTGACAGAGCACTGGCACAGGCTGCCCAGAGAGGTTGTGGAGTCTCCTTCTCTGGAGACTTTCCAAACCTGCCTGGAGGCGATTCTGTGCGGCTGCCCTAGAGGATCCTGCTCTGGCAGGGGGGTTGGACTAGGTGATCTCTACAGGTCCCTTTCAGCCCCTGACATTCTATGATTCTGAAGTTGGCGAAAGTTTAATGTGAAGGATCACCCATTCAGAATGGGTAACTCCTAAAAGACATGAGAGCTCTGTCCAAAACATGATCTTGCCATCACCGAGAAGAACCAGCGTGGCTCATGAGGACTCAGCAGCTGGCATTTCTTGTCCCTTCCATCTCGCAGAAACAATACTTCCTCCAGTCACACACTGTGGTGCTTGTGAGCACGCGAGTGCAAATTAATGAAATCTGAGCAAGAGTGTGAATGCACAAAAAAAATTTTGTAAATATCACCTTCCCTTCTCACAGTATCACACACTGAGGTTTTTTTACTAATTTCACTACACGTATATTGTTACACCAAAGACAGTGTTTCAATACATTGCAGATTCTTGCAAGAAAAATATTCAGCACACTCAGCCTTTTTCAGTGCTCTGGGCATATTTTCCACTTCTGTGAACACTGACATACAACCTGTAAATTTATTCCAAGGAAAAACCTATAAACAAAGAGTTTCTGTATGTTTGTGCAGGAGCTAGGGAGATGAGCTTAAAAAATATGAAAAAAATCAGATTTCTGTGGTCCAGCCAAAAATTACTTCACTCTAAAATGCCCACTGAGTTACCATATATTACACTATGGAACTGTTTACCTCAAAAAAAATGAAAAAACAGTAATTTCTTACCAGTCTCTTCTGCTGAAGCTGTTCTCTAAGTAATCTGTCTTCTGGTAAAACATCACACAGAAGAAAATAATTGTCCTGTTCTTCTGTTAAGAGATTAGGAAGTATGAGTAAGACATAGGAAGCTGCTTTGAATACTCCTGGTACATAATTCGCTAAACCTTTGGAATGTGTTAAGAACATAAGAATGTGTTTTTCAATCTATACAAGTAAGTTATTTTAATTTCATAATTTAATGAAATGTCCTTAAATATTGGTATGTACATATTTATAAGATCTTTACATCATTTACACTGTAGTACAAAAAGTCTTGCAGAGATTTTCCCTACTACCACCTTCATTCTTTTAATGATGGTTCTGGAGATATAAAGCAATTTTAATCATTTATATTGGTTACAGTATAAAGTCAGCACATGAGAAACATGAAATCATCTTTAATTTTCTCTTGCATGTGAGATTTTCAGTTATGTCCCTAAATAATTGTCATTTTTTGGTAGTTATTACCATTTGGTATATCGTCCCCTTATCCTGACCGACCACGTAAACTTTTACCATCAGTTCTTGTGCTGTCTGTACCACAACTGTTTAGTTACATACATTGAAACTTGTCTTATTTTCTACTAAGAGGTTTTCCCCACATTTTATGTTTACTAACCTTTTTACTATTTATGTTCTCTCTTGGTTTGAGCTAAACAGAACCAATTCTGTTCAGCGACTTTTACCTCTCACCTCCGTTCATATCCAATTTAAAAATAAAACAAATCTCATTCAAATGCATTACCTTAAAATTACTCAGCATGTAAGATGCTATAAAAACACTGACAAAAGTATTTTGCACTTGAAAGTTACTAATTTATTAATCAAAGGGTTATGTGGTTGGTGAAATAATGCGACCATCATTGTCTTTTTACAATTTTAAACTTGCTCAATTTCAGCCTTTCCCTTCCACACAGAAGCCTGTGCGAAGAGAAACTCCCTGTTTTCTGAACTATCAGCTTTGAAGGAGTTAATCATTAAAATTAACAAATTTGTTTAGAAACAAATAACAAAGTATTTTCACTGTCCTCTGCTCGATTTGCAATTTTCAAATGGAAGTGCTAAAATTTGAGAAGCAAACACATACATATGTAAGAAAAAACACAATTATGGTTTTTGGAGCAATTTTCATGTCTTTTATTTGTCTTAAAATTAGTTTGAATAATTAAATTGATTTATTTTCATCCATTTTGTACTCAGTTTTCACCTTCCACCCATCTCTGACAGTGGCTGCATGCTTTGCTTCTTCTGTTTTAAGCTCTCCATGGAGAACTAAAGAGGCAGGGTAGCCCTAACATTCTCTTATCTGTTTCTGGGTAAATGCTATTTTTTCTCTTAGAAAAGGGGAAGCCAATGAAAGGCACGAGCTACTTCTGAGAAAAACATTTCCTTTACATAGCCATGACTGTCCTTATGGTGGAACGTCCCACCGTGCCAACACAGCAGAATCATGATGTGTGGTCTCTGGCCTTGTGTTGGAGCCCAGAAAATGGCCATCTTGGTACCCCTACTGTGAAGATATTTTCTCCAAATACTCTTGGGGCAGTAAAGCACCGTGGCAGGGGAAAAGAAGGGCGGTTGTGACCATGATGTCCAGGAAGACCTAGCAGCATCAGTGAGGGTGGTGGTGAGGGTGAAGTCAGAAAAGACAGCTCACTGAGAATGCTTCTCCACATTTCTGGAAGGATTGTCACCAACTATTGATGCAGTGGGTACCAAAGCTTCCTCAGTCATGATGTAAGCAGCTCTGCTTCTAGGCCTCGATTTACAACCAGCCTCAATTCAACAGCACATTTAAGCACATGTTGAGCTCATCCTCACTCAGTACAATCCTAAAGTGTGTGTTGCAATCCTTGAAAAAGGTAAGTTTAAATATGTGGTTAGGAGTTAAATCATAGAACCACAAAATCATAGAATGTCAGGGGTTGGAACGGACCTCGAAAGATCATCCAGTCCAACCCCCTGCCAGAGCAGGATCCCCTAGGGCAGCCGCACAGGAACGCGTCCAGGAAGGTTTGGAAAGTCTCCAGAGAAGGAGACTCCACAACCTCTCTGGGCAGCCTGTGCCAGTGCTCTGTCACCTTCACAGTAAAGAAGTTTCTCCTCCTGTTGAGGTGGAACTTCCTATGTTCTAACTTAAAGCCATTATTTCTTGTTCGGTTACTGGGCACCATGGAAAAGACTGGCCCCTTCTTCTTGACACCCACTCCTCAGATATTTGTATACATTAATGAGATCCCCTCTCAGCCTTCCTTTTTCAAGACTAAACAGCCCCAGCTTTCTCAGTCTCTCTTCCTAGGAAAGATGTTCAAGTCACTTAATCATCCTTGTAGCTTCTCACGTTGAGGTGGAACTTCCCAGGTGCTAACTTAAACCCATTATTCCTTGTTCTATTACTGGGCACCACTGAGAAGAGATTGTCTTCTTCCCCTTGACACTCACCCCTCAGATATTTGTATATCACTCCTTTGGTTTTCTGACCTAGTGTCAGATCACTTCACACTTGGCTGATCAAAGCAGTAGTATATGCCAGGAATTATCAGATGATGTGGCCAACAGAGAGTAAGCAAGCAGCATACTTACCTAATGGAGCTTCTGAATTAGTTTTTATCACACTACAAAAGTCTGTGATGGGTTGTTCTGCAAACCTTTTCTTCCAGTATAAGATGTATCTTTGAAAATAAGGAGGAGATGATTAGTAAAAAAGGAAATATCAGAAAAAGTTTAATTAACAGTTGATCGGCTCTCAGTTTTTCTATCCTCTAAATTCTTAAGAGTTTAATGCTTTTTTTAATTCCTGTCTCTTTTTTTTCCTTCCTTTATTATATTTTTTAAATCAATTAAATTCATTCAGCTTCATTAAGACTGGGTTTAACTATTCTGTCAAAGTGAAGACTTTAATAAGACAGATTTACATTAAGCTTTACATAAACTCTGTGACCTATTCACATCTTCAGACAGAAGTGCCACTCAGATGAATCTTTACTGAAAGATATGCTAGAGAGTATGCTCCAATTCCCAAAATATTGTGCTCTATGTTCTGCAAGATGCAGGCAGGAATACAAAACTTGGTAAAAACACCAACTTGTCAAAAGTGAGGTTTTGGCAGGTCTCCTGTGGAGTTACAGTGAGAGCTGTAGCTTGGAAGACAACTGCAAAGACAGAAAAGTGAAGTCCCCAAACACCTGGGGGTGGAACGGCAGACAGAATAAGGGAAGCCCTAAACACATCTTGAATGTTTAACCCATCAACTACGGCTGTTTAAAAACATTCTTGTACTATCACTGTTTGTATTACAGCAGCATCAACAGACTGCAACTGAGGTTAGGTTTCCACTGAACTAGAAGCTACTGTTTAACTAAGAAGAAACCCTCACCTTCAATTATATGATAAAGGGAACCAAGCAATCCTTGTACTAATTATTCAGATTCTTACATAAAAAAATAAGCTGAAAATGCTTAAGTCTGTGCTTATACGTATACTTATGATTTGTGCACGATACAAACCATGGGAGAGTCGATAATGTAAAGGCTAATTATTCGATGACAGCTTCCCATTGACATGCCATCAGATTAGGAAGAAAACCATTAAAAATCAGATATAATTATTATGAGGACATTTCTAAATAGTTGTAGCTTTTAATACCAGTGCGATCTAAACGTTTACTTGCCACGACAATCACATCCCATGGTGGCTACTATTACCTCTATTTACTATCTGACTTAATATATGAGGACTTCAGCTGCAGCAGTCAAGGAATCAGCACATACTTGTTTCTGCTAAATCCGACAAGGAGAGGATTAACCTCTGGTACAGGAGAGAGCGAAGCCAGCATGTATTGAGGAAGCTCATTCAGAGGCATCATTAGATGCCTGTAAGTGAGAGGTGTTTGTTGTTTTCCCTGCCTACTCCACTATTTATAATGCACAATGAAACAGTCTTGCTGCTGCGTAAAACACCAAGTCTTCCAGAACAAGTCATCCTTGAGCTTTGAGGACATAAATGTGTAAATGGATGATTTCAAGATGTCATTAGGTCTGTTCCCTCCACTGAAATAAATGAACATTGTTTAGAGAAACTCAAACAAACTATAACCATTTGCTCCATGAAGCTTACTATTAAAGGATTTCACATTATAAGACTTAACAAAATAATCACAGAACAAATAAAGCCAATGCCTTGTCACACTTCCAGGGTGAGAGAATGAGTAATCAGTGTCCACGAGTGATTATGTCCAATCATGTAGTGGAAGCTTATTCCCTTTATCTCTTCCCTTTCCTTAATAACAATTTATTTTTATTTACTCCACTTGTAGTTCTGTCAAACAAGGTATTCCTAAGACTGACTGTAACTCATTGCTAAGTGTAAAATAATACTCTATTTTCATAGTTTTCCCTGTATTTTCCACACTTCAGTTTAACACCTCAGATTACACTTCCCTTTTGTGTTCATATTATTAGACCGATACTCAGTACAGCAAATAAGAGCAGATACACTTCAGAGTAACAACTCCATCATTTCACATTCTGGGGCTGTTTTCTGTAAGATTTGGCTACCTTCCAATTGCATTAGCAGCAAAAAGAATCTAAAGGGACATTCTGTTGGAAAGGTGATTTTAAAATACATTTCTATTAATGCAGAATAATCCTCCAAGCACACTTAAGCTGGCAGTTCATGACTGAGCAGCTCCAGTCCCTTTATTTATCTGAAGAAACTAGCATTATCTCCAAAGAATGCTGCATGTCTCCAAAGATTGCTGCCTGTTTTCAGCATGAAACCAAACAAAAACAAGTAACAGTTTTCAATTTTAAGCAACGTTAAACACATACATCTGAATAAGGATTTATATGGCTTACAATTGCCTGTCTATATTTCATTCTAGTACTTCTTTTTATTTTTTTTGCGTCTTCATAGATACAAGTTATTGCTTTGGCTAACTAATCACACGTCATCTAGCTCAAAACTCCTTTTAGTTGAGAAATTATCCAGCTAAGATTTAAATACTGCAGTAGAACCATCCACAAACTGGCAGGCACCATCTAGCCTACTGCCTGGCCCATACATTGCTGTGTGTGAAAGCAAAATGCCAAGCAAGTGCCCAGTCTCTTGAAATTATGAGCCAGCTGGGGCCATGCCAGCTACTGGAGGAAGTTAAGACAAAGAAAGCCAAATGTGACCCTGCCGAGATGATCAATGACACAGCTGTAGAGGAGTCACAGTTGTATGTAGATCACACTACTGTAAAACATAGTTAAGGATTAAATGTGATTTCTATGGGGAAATACTTGCATCCTTAAAATAGGGTACATGAATTTCATCCTAGAATGTGAGAAATCCTGTACTGAGCAGCTCCTGTGTACAATACACAGCTTTAGGACATTGTATAGTAGTAGAAATAGTCTTGCCCTACATGAATAAAACCTCAGATTAGGAGACCTGATTGCCGAGAATGTGATTTATGAAATAAACACTTTCTAGTTTGTATGCAATTTGTTCATTTGTAACAAGACCTGAGAAGTCCCTAGGATATGTCAAAGAATGTCTAATGGAGAAATTGCCTTGTATACGAATATCAAGTCCCCTGGTCCCAGCAACATCTAGTGGCTGGGGAGGAGGAGGGAAATGGGAAAGCAACCTTACAGTCCAGCAACAAAAAGCTTATGAAAAAAGTAACAAAAATCCTCCCACAACACCCCACTGCTTTTTAATAAATTTTAAAAAGATGATCTCTGGTTTTCTGAAGCTTTGTATAATATCTGCACACATGCACACTCATCTTCTAGAACATAACTCTTACCTTCTAAAATCTGCAACCAGTTTCACATCTGCTATGACAAGCTTGTGTTCAATAATCATGTGCTTCAGGAGATGGTTTTGTTCTGCTAAGAGATAGCATTCTTTGCAGAAAATACAAGGCACATAGGGAGAACTTTCTACAGCAGCAACACCACCTGGATTTTCTGGCAGACTCAGAGGCTCCAAAACACACTCTGTATCTAAAATAAAGAAAAAGAAAAATTAATCTTGACTAAGCGAATAAATCTACATCACTTGGAGTACTTCAGGCAGTACACATAAAACCTGTTACATTGGGTCCCAGTTTTGTTGCGTGGATCACTCCAGCAACGAAATGTTTGGAAGTGAGTTGACAGCATTATTTCCCAGAAGTGGGAGTTCAGCACAGGACAGTTCGCAAGCATCTGCCCCAGTCGGAAATCCCAGCTGACACCAAGTCAAACAGACAGAAGTGTTCTGCTTACTTCTAAAGGAGGTTTTAGGATGAGAAATCGACTTTATTTTCTCTCACTACTTAGTCTACCTGCTGATATGAATGAAATTACTCTCTTTGTCACGTTCCTCACACAATCAGGAAGGCTTTAGATTGTATAGCACAAACTGGTTTGTATCTTTTTATTACATTTAGGTGATCCTGCTCTGGCAGGGGAGTTGGACTAGATGATCTTTCGAGGTCGCTTCCAACCCCAAACATTCTGTGATTCTGTGATTTATATAATATGATATACACTATACTTTTACTTATTGTACAAGACATCTATAATGTTCTGACTGACTCTTAAAGGCCTGTATACATTTGTCTTTTTTTTTTTTCCCCATTAGCATCTCACTTACTGTTCTGTGACAAAGAAAAAGCTTATTCTTGATAAAGATTGCTGCCACGTGGAAGCTTATGCCCACTGAAACACTTCCTAACTGTATGGATGCTGAGGAGGGGCCAATCATGCCCCACGTGGAAAGGTCAATGGTCCGTGTTCGCACTATGCTGCACCAGTTAGATGTGGCTTGCTCAAATGACAGCACACAGAGGTGAGTTACCAGCATATTTGCAGTTCAACGAGTGGGTGGACCGCACAGCACTGCTGTGGCATTGCAAATAAGCAGGCTGACACCAAGTATTATGCATTGTCCCCTCCTGCATTTAAACAATAGCAGTGTAAATTTATACTTCCACTGGTACAAAATAGTGTAGAAATATGGTGTGACCAACAGCTGGCCCCACCAGCCTATGAGTCCATTAGTCCTGTGAGGAGAGGCTGAGGGAGCTGGGGGTGTTTAGCCTGGAGAAGAGGAGACTCAGGGGGGACCTTATCACTCTCTACTACCTGAAGGGAGGGTGCAGTCAGGTGGGGTCGGGCTCTTCTCCCGGGCAACCAGTGATAGGACGAGAGGGCACGGCCTGAAACTGTGTCAGGGAGGTTTAGGCTGGATCTCAGGCAGCACTTCCTCACGGAGAGGCTGCTCAGGCACTGGGATGCACTGCCCAGGGCAGTGGTGGAGTCACCGTCCCTGGAGGTGTTTAAGGAGAGGCTGGATGTGGCACTTAGTGCCCTGGTCTGGCTGTTGTGATGCTGTTGAGTCACAGGCTGGACTTGATGATCTCAGAGGTCTTTTCCAGCCCCAACAATTCTGTGATTCTGTGAACAAAACTTCAGTTGTCCAGAAATAAACTGTGATGTTCATTTTCCAAACAAATCTTACTTTGGTCTTCGGCAAGGCGTTATTTTGGAAGCAAACATCAATTTCAACAGGTATCTTCGATTTTAGCTACATTTTTGGATAGCAAAAGGAGAATAAAAGCAAACAGAGTAAGCTCCCTAACAGTTCCTGCAATGCGAGGATGAAGACTGAAAAGAAAACCTCATGGGTCTCCTTGGCTCTTCTGATATGAAGTTAACTTGTGCAGCAGGAGAATAAACTAAATGTCTTTGGATTCCTGCAATGACATGAACACCTCTGTAGAAAAATGAAATTTCACAGAATCACAAAATGGTCAAGGGTTGGAAGGGACCTCTGGAAGTCATCTGGTGCAACCCCCCTGCTCAAGCAGGGCCACCTAGAGCAGGTTGCCTACAACCTTGTTCAGATGACTTTTGAGTATCTCCAAGGATGGAGACTCCACAACCTCCCTGGGTAACCCATGCCAGCGCTCAGAAATCCTCACAGTGAAAAAGCATTTCCTGGTGTTCAGATGGAACCTCCTGTTTTCAGTTTCTGAAGATACCTAAAGAATTAAGAAAAAGACCTTCTCGTAAGTGTATTATGTTTTCACACAAGAGTTTTAAAATGTGTTCGGTTAAAAGAAGTTTAATTAACAATATTTACCAGAAAGAAGAATCAGTGTATGACAACTTTCACCCTACAAAATTCAAACCTATGTACTATATGTTGGCAAGCATACTAAATATGATAATCTGGTCATTTGTCCACATGGAAAATTTGAAAAATAACATAAAAAAATCAGAGTTGCTTAGTTTTTTGTTTTTTCCATAGGCAAATAAGCCACTGGAGCAGTGTTGCCCTCCACCTTCCACCAAGACTTTGAAATAACTAAAGAAGGACTGGAGTTTCAGAGAGAGAGCTGGGAAACTCCTGAAAGTTCTGTGATAAATTTACCTTCAGGCAAAAGAAGAGGCATGGAGAGAGGAAGGAGACCCTGTCATCCATGGCACATGTTGCTCAGCAGTGGTTGGCCAGACAGTGTGGACATGTAGTGCTCCAGCAGCCCCAGCATGTGCTGATGGCTCTCGGATGAGGGTGCTCCAGGGGACTGAGGGTAAGCTGGAGCTACTGGGAGTCACACGTGGGAAAGGGTAACAAAACCATAGAAAACACGGCTTCAGCAGTTCCATGCTGCTTCTGGAACAACACAACTATTCTTCTTAAGACACATATCTACTTATACATATATCTACTTAAGACATATGAAAAATAAAACTGCTTGGAAAGGCAGTGACTTGGCTGAAGACTGATTGTCGAGTTACACTGAACTCAGCTTATCCCACGAGACTAAGCAGCGCAGAGAGATGGCAGCAAGCAGAGCATGGCGTTACCTGGAGCAATACAACTGCTGTTGACAATCTAACATTTTTCTTCTCATAATTTTACCTGTACTTCAGTCCATTCCCTTCCCCTTAACATTTCTTTAGTAAACTGGCCTTGCATTAATTGTTCTGTTCTTTCCTACTTTAAGAACAGCAGCTGCTACACTAGGTGCTAGAGCAATCTTCATGGAAGGGTCAGCTGTCCCAAGCAAAACTGATGTTACCTGCAAGAGTCCAGATCTGTGCATTCTTATAGTCAGCATTAGTTTGTAGCCTGAAGAATCATTAAAACACATCTACTGAGAAAAACAGAGCAACTAAATTTCCTTTACAATTGCTGATTCTCACTGATGCCAAGAGGACTAAGAAGATACTCTTGTCAGCTGTGTCCAGAAAGCAGCTACACTGCTTTGTGTTCATTTTTGGTTTAGGTCTCTTGCAATGACCTATTTAGAAGTCCAAATAAACAAGTGCCTATCTGCCTCAACAAACCAACTTTCAAAAGATAGGTGTATAGGCATGAACTGCTACTCAACACAGACAAGTTGTACTCAGGAACAGCAATTGTTTGGGCTGGGAGAACAGAGCTGTTAATCTTTAATTGTAGTGGCGAGTTGGTGAAAGGGATAAACCGGGATGAAGATTTTTTTTTTTTCTGCCCAAAGAGAGTAGCTAATAACTTAAATATAGACTACTGGTCCAGCGTGACAACTGCAGAAGCTTATGTAATTTATTTCAAAGGCACTTAAAGGAGGAGGTGAGGGAAAAAGAATCCATGCAAATATCTTTGTACTCCTCTGCTGCAAAAAACACTGAACAAGAGAATAAATGCACAGAGCTGAACAAAGATGCACAGCCTTTAGCGTAGCACTTAATGAACCAAGACATAACACAAACATCAAAATAGTATAAATAAAGCTAAGCGTATCATTGAAATCTCCGTCAAAGCAGCTAATTTTTATTCTACATTTGGAGCAGATTGGCCACAGGTACTGAAAAAAAAAAAGCTGTTAACAAAAGCACAGCTAAGGGCTAACAGGGAAGTAAAAATACCGAGTTCTTGGACTCCACCAGGACTCCCACATGCAGAGACACTTGAAAATGAGGGAAAAGCACTGAGCTTTTCTCTTAAAATCTACTGCCACAAGAATGACTTCACAGGGTCAGATTAAACACCCCTCCAGTGCAAGTGCCCTGGCTGGCAAAGGCAAGATGCAATTACCTAGGGAAGCATATAAAAATAGGGCAAACAAACAGTAATCACACAAATAGCATAGTCTTCCAGAAATCTGCGGGTGGAGATTTTAAGTCACAGGCTATATGAGTAATTCAGTTTAACAGCTTTTTATGACTTTTAAAATTTTCTCTTCCATGGATTTGTTTCTGCACCATTTGAAATGTTGGTCTTTCAACACCTACAAAAACCTGCAGCAACATTTCATGTTCTCCTAAACAGTCCTTTATTCCTTCTTGTCCTTGTTCAACTCTTGGCTAGTTCTACTCTACTCTACTCTACTCTACTCTACTCTACTCTACTCTACTCTACTCTACGTGCTGAGGGGAGGGGTGGCTTGAAAACACCCAAGAATGGAAGAAAATGGATTTCTAATCAGTGCAGTTTTTCCTCAATCTCTTCTGTATTTCTTTTTTATCCCTTACATTTTGCTTGCTTTTATGATCATTCAGTTAACCATTGAATTATCTTCAGTAATTTCAAAGTCTCAGAGAAGTTCTGAATCAGGTGTTAATGTACAAGATGACTTATTCACTGTGTTCACTCCCAAACACTCTGCATTTGTTAACACTGTATATCATTTTTTCTCTCCAGTTCACTCAAATACTACAAAACTCTTAAGCAATGTTAGAATTGTCCCTCCTGGTTACCACTTTGGAAAAAAAAAAGTGTATTAACAGCAAAATTTATCACCTAACACCCTTCTTATTTGTGTCTGTGGTGAACACCACAGGACCTAGCTTCTTGTGAGAACAGAGCTCTAAAAAATCCATCCATTAAGTCACTGCCAAATCATCCTGTCACCAAATTTTCCTTTTCTGCCTAATGGAAAAACAGCATGACTGTTATGCAAACAGATATCCTCCAGGCTTCACAGAAAGCCCACTGAACTCAGGAACTAAGAAATTCTCTCTCTCATTCGCTGAACTGATAGTTGACACCATATTGTTCAACCTGTAACAAGACAGATAAAATTGTAGTCTTTTACAGCTAATTCAAAGCTAAAAAATATAGATTAGTGGAAAAAAGAGACTACAGGAGTATATTCTTTGAAAATAAAGAGTAAGAAGTATGTCCAACTCTTGAGGGGAAAATAAAGTTAATACTTTGAAGACATTTGACAATGAGATTGTATATAAAATAATTTGGATTACATAAATTACTTTCAAAACTAAAATAAGCACTATTTTTGTTACAAGCACCCAGTGCAATGGAATCCCGATCCCTGCACTGGAACTCTACATACCATTGCAACAGTGATGAAAGAAAATGAAAAAAAGGCTGCCTGTTACAGAAATTCTGTGGCTTTATTTTATATTTTAAGTATTGTTAAAATATAGACTAGTTAATCTTCACGGCTAATGAAGCGACAGCCTTAAAACGGATTCATTTTCCTTACTGGAACATTTTTAGTTTCAAAGATAATTGTTCTCAACTCTAAACTAATGTTATTTTGCACATTATGTAAACGTTACATCCACACCATTGTAACAGACACTAGAGGAGTGCAGGCAATGTACCCTACCTGCTCAAGCACACATGCAATTATCACAAAGCAATGTGCCATGTAATTTTATGGCCAATACAATAGACGTGAGTATCAGAAGGAAAAGCATTTGAAGGTGAGTTGTGTGAGAGGCAAAGTTCTCAGAGATGGTTTAGCCAGCGCAACAGCTTGCTGCCACCAAGAAGTGGAGGGATGTCTCGTTATCCCATCTTTTCCACCTTATCCTATCACTCCAAACCAGCTACTATTGCCCTTCTGCTTGTACTGGCTCCTAGGTTCGCCAAATCCTTTGATGGATTGATTCAACTCATTAACCAGCCAAAACTACTCACTTCTTTCTTCCTGCTCAACAATGTTGAGAACGCTCACAGAAGAGTCCATCGAGTGCAAGGGCAAACTAAGGAGTGCATGGCGAGAAGCCACAAGATGAAACAGGACCTGTCTCTTCTCATCTCAGCTTCCTCCTCTGTTCTCAGCTCGGCAGCCTCAGTGTGCCTTATAAAGTCTGCAAGGTCCTTCAAAAGCATTACACACAAAGGAAGACATCAAGATTTTACCACTGTGCTTCCTAAAAAGGATATCCAGCATGGCCTTCCGTTGGCAAAACTTGCTCTTGTCAGCGTAGGCACACACAGTAAGAGCTGTTGGGCTCAATTCTTCTTGGTTGCACATCTGAACCATGGGCTCTGACTAGATCTGGGGACAATGCTGCATAAATTACATCCTCTAACTGGAAAGTAGAGGTTCTGGGGTTCAGATCATAGAAGCTGCTTACTCTGCTTAATGTTTTACAGAAAAAGGATGGCATTTTATTGTGATACTTAAAAAAAAAAAAAGAAGAGAGCTGGAAAATGTGGATTAGTAGTCTCACAGCAATAACCAAAACTGAGGGATTTTTACTAATGTTTTACAGAAAAAGGATGGCATTTCATTGTGATACTTAAAAAAAAAAAGGAAGAGAGCTGGAAAATGTGGATTAGTAGTCCTACAGCAATAACCAAAACTGAGGGATTTTTACTTACTTCACTGTTACAACTCCTACTTCACACGGCTTCATACATCCCACAGCCGTGACTCGAACCCCAGTGCTCAGGGAGAGCCAGACCCTCCAGCAGGAACCCAGCAAGCCGAGGGAGGAACTCCCTAAATTAGTCTGCAGGGAATGCTGAAGAAGGGAGCACTTGCATCCTTCTTTCTGAAGCTTTGCCACCAGGTAAAAGGACTAAGAGTCATGAGACCAGGGAGAAAGGAGGTAAGTCCAAAGACAAGGGGTTTTAAATCAAGAAAAAGAAATCTAATTAATTTTCAAAAGATTAAGTGTTTTATCATCAGAGGAAGAACACCTGAAAATTAAAGACTGTATGCAGTCTGAGAAATAAAAGATGAAAGAGGAATTCATACAAATTGGCTTAAAACACATATTTACAGGCTTCATGTCATCTTTCGCTGTTTATGACAGAGCAACAAGGCTTTAGGGTGAAGAGTGTATTATGTAAATATAGAGTTGCAGAGTATATATTTATAAGCTCACTGTTGGTAACACAAGGATAACGAAACAAAATAAGAACATCTGCTGGAATGTTAAGTGTCTTCCTAATTAAATCCAGTAGTTGAATGAATCAATTCATTACCAAGTCTGGTTTATTATCTCATTAATACAGCTGGCTAATATTATGTGGAGATGAGCACAAGAACTTGAAATGATCCTACACCAAAACCGAACACAACAAAGATACAGGGGCGAATAAAGGAGTCCAAACAATGAGTAAAAGACTGAGGTTTTTAGATGTGTAAAGAACAAAGGGGAGAAAGAATGACAGGAAAACAAAAGGCACCTAGCAAACCTGGCACTCCACCCCAACAGCCTAACAGATGCCGACTGGAAAACAGAGACTGAGCCCCCTCCCCCAAGCTCGCACTGATAAGAGAGCAAAATCGTTCAGTTACCAAAATGACTAAACCCCAGATATGGTACGTTACGGAACCAAGCTGGATTCCTAGAGGTAATTCTGCACAAAACAGCGCTGCATTTGAAACTTTTTGGGAAATCAATACTTTTAAAGCTTTTTCTATTAGGCAAGGGTTTTTTTGAGCTATAATGAAAAAGATTACCAAGAAGCACCAGCCTGACACTTGAAATACACACGTGACAGCTTCCCTGTTTTGCAGCCTTGGCACTGCAGCGTCCATTTGTTGGCACGGCAGCATTCCCTGATTTGTGGTCATATTCTTGGAACAGATTTTATACTGATTACAGGATTTTTCCTTTGTTTTCTTGAGTATAAAAGACAGATGACTGATGATTTGCCAGGTAAAGAGTATTCAGAAGAAACCCTCAGAATAATAGAAATAAAACACCTGTCATCATCCTCACCAATACTACATGCAAACATGTTTCTTAGTGAAAAAGGGTCAATGCACATAACCATTTTCTACCTCCATATATTAAAGCTCTCAAATCCTTCTATTAAGCTGAATTGAGTCTGAGTTCATGAGGAATTATTTAGGTATTACTTCTCCTTGTTAACACACTATGACTGATATTTAGTCAAAATGTCTCTGTGCTCTAGGAGACAACACATCCTGTAGCTTCCCCCAAGATCAGGCAGTCTCATCCCTGCCTGGTTTTTCATTGAATGCAAATGAGCACTTCAAAAGAGTACTTAATCCTACAGCTAAACCTTGTCAGTTTTACAGAAACTGTACATATTCTGTGGCAACCACTGCCTGGGAATATGAGAATTTTTACTCCAGTCAAATGACAGCTTTAAGAAAAGCTGTGAGTTACCAAATCCTAATATCTCAGGACAGAGTTTCTATTGAGCAGGTGTCTGCTGGGAGCTGGAACTAACAGAAATACAACTGTGCTTAATAGCCATATTTAACAGGGCTGCTCTGTCGGGGAGCTTAGGATGTTGCAGTTTCATTAGCATTAACAAGTGTTGCTATGGGTACCAGAGCACAGGCATCGGAATACAAGTGAAGAGAAGGAGTGGGAAAGTAATTATTAAAAAAAGTGAAGTGTTGGAATTTTAATAAAACAAAAGCTTGCCAATAAGATCATGTTTAAATAATGGGCTACATTACTGCCTGGTTCATCAGCAGATATATGCCACTGCTTGTCATCTTTCTGCTTGAGCCCAGACAAACCCCTACATCACAAAAATAAAGACCAGAGCAAAACTACTGTTCTCACATTGAGGGACACACAGGCACAGGCACAAATTAAAGTGACCTTAATAAGTACTCATAACAATATTTAAGTGCTGATCTTAATATGCAATTTGTAGATATTTAACACACTACGGAGAGGTTCTGTGAGAGCTCAGAGTCACATAATACCTCATTCCTCAGTAAACGACATGGGCTTACACTGACATAACTAAACGCAGGGTTTGATGTCCTAGTCACAAACATGAAACAATATTTATGTGCTTCAGAAATAAATTTTGAATAATTTTATTATACTCTTGAGAGGTCCTCTATTTCTTATAACTGTTGTTAAGCAAAATTAGTACCATTTCTGTTCACAGAATGCCTAAAGGGTGAAATGGTAGTATTACAGGAGTATCTGTCATCCTACTCAAAATACAAAGCCAATTCCTACTCTTAGCCAAACTAGGAAAACATGTCTTACTCTAATTACTAAACTAATGCACTTTTACCCATTTTTCCCCACCTTCCCTGTCCAAAAGTTGGAATTAAAAAACACACAGCAACAGTAATTCCCACAAATGACAGTCCATGTGATGATTAACAGCAGAAATTCTGCTTTGCTGTTTCACTAAACAGTGAAGGCTGTAGTTTGGACTCTGCTTAGAACAGGTACTTCCTTTATTTTAGCAGCATCTTCAAAACATCTCCCAAGTCCTAACACATCCACTCTCATTCACACTGGCCCGTCAATAAATTCTTACGGATTCCTTTGGAGGTGCTTTAGGATTTACTTGTGTCGCTTCCCTCTGCTACGAGTGCTGCTCTGGGCTCACAGGGCAGATTGTGCCTGTTCTGTATGAGCTGCTCTGTGACCTGTACGCAGGTTTTCATTACTCCCATGGCTAAATCACGTTCTCAAATTTCAGCATGCCGGTCTTCCACACCTATAGCCTCTCTTCTAAAACCACACTGCCTGCTCCCGCAGGATGCCCTTACCAAACTCTTCCTCCTCTAAATAACTTCAGCATTCAAATCTCCTCATGGGTGTGACAGGAATTGGGAAAAATACTTTATGCGATTTCCCATAAAACTTAATTCTCATTTCCATCTAACTCCTCCCGCTGTTCCCTGCCCACTACCCAAACCTCCAGCAGTACAGCGGTGGCATACGAGTTACACCAACCATCAGTCTCTCTTCATGACCCAGCTCTCTCCTTCCAAGAACACTTGTTTATCTCTGCCTTTAAGATCTCCCCAAAACTTTTCCTTTCCTGAATTTTGGCTTTGGATGCTGTTTTTCTTGCAGTCTCCGTCATTAGTTCTACAAATATTTATTTATGCAAACATTTTACTTACATGAACAACCTTACTCAGTTCAGGGGGCTGTCTGATTTCAAGGTGATTTGATTTACAAGGTGAGAACTGTAGGTCATAAATACATGGAGGGTGTCTTAAAGAAATCTGCCTACACTTATCTCAGTGGTCTTCTGTGACATTTTCTCTGTACTCACATGTTCAATTTTAAAAACTGATCTTTATGAATCATTTAGGCTTGTATGAATTATTATACTGATTTGCAGAATAATAGGGCACCTCAACAAAAAAAATATTTTTAAGTAAACAATACAGACCTTTTGTTTAGTGTAATCACATGACATGGTAGACATGGAGAGCTGAGATCCACATTACGTACTAAAATCAGGGATTAAGAAGCAGTGATTAAACCTTACCCTATTATCTGGAAAGATTAACAAAGTAATTATGCAGCCTGAAACTCAGAACGTTTAGTTACAGAGAAGAGGAGGAAAATACACAACCTAAGAATTTGAAACGGAAGGACAAAAGCAATCATTTAGGTTCTTCTTTTGCACTTATTACCCAAATCTAATTAATAAAAATTAGTAGCTTTTTTCTGTTTAACTTGCTGTTTAATAAAAAGGCATATCAAAGGCATTAAAATAAAGCATATACAATGTTGTTTAAAAATCAAAGTATAAACACTAAATTTCTGCTGTTTTCACAGGAAAACTAACTATTTTTTTTTTAAAAAAAAATTACAGTTCTGTGCCAAGTTGATCAAGATTGTAATTTCAAAACTTTCAAACATATCCACTGGAACGCGTCACAAGTAAAGACAGATCCAGCTCTGGAGCCCTCAACAGAAGAATGACATGGACCTGTTAGAGCAGGTCCAGAGGAGGGCCACAAAAATGACCAGAGGGCTGGAGCACCTCTCCTCTGAAGACAGGCTGAGAGAGTTGGGGTTGTTCAGCCTGGAGAAGAGAAGGCTCCGGGGAGACCTTATAGTGGCCTTCCAGTACCTGAAGGGAAACTATAAGAAAGACGGAAGCAATCTTTTTTAGCAAGGCTTGTTGCGACAGAACAACGGTAATGGTTTTAAACTAAAAGAAGGTAGATTTAAACTGGATATAAGGAAAAATTCCTTACAATGAGTCTGGTGAAACACTGGCACAGGTTGCCCAGAGAGGTGGTGGAGGCTCCATCCCTGGAGACGTTCAAGGTCAGGCTTGATGGGGCTTTGAGTAACCTGATCTGGTTAAAGATGTCCCTGCTCACTGCAGGGGGGTTGGACTAGATGACCTTTAAAGGTCCCTTCCAGCCCAACACATTCTAAAATACTACACGTATATATGAATTAATACTTCTGTACATTACCACTGCCACTGTCTGGCTGACTCCTCTGCAAAAATTAGCAAGCTGGAAACAGGCACATCTTAGTTTCCATTTCCTGTGATTGTGACTTAACTCTTCCAAAAAGCAGTGGTCTTAACTGTGTGTTTAAGGATATTAATAATTCTTCATTGCTACTATTTATCTTTGCAATGCCTTTAAAAACTACTGTACTAAGCCTAGTATCTTCTACATCAGCATTCCTCAGTAAAACGTGTTAATTAGTTTAGTCTCTACTTCTTGTTATCATTATTTAATAGAGTCAATAATTCTTTCTTATGAGGATCTTTGTTATCTTTTCTCTTGTCACCTGTTCTTTTAATTTCCAAAGCACATTTATCCGCTTGATGTTAAAAGGACTGCATAGTGGTCTTTTTAAATGATTGCTTTACATTTTGTAGCTGAAGGAAGGCTGTGTATTTTTCCCTAACAAACTAAAAAGCCTGCTTAACCATTCCTGTGAGACATCCCCATGTCATTACGACAGGCATTTTTACCATGCTCCCGTCTGAAATGTTTGCATCATAGGATTTATAACTCTTTTCCACTGGTAGACATTCCTTGAAAAAGGCAACTATTAGAAAAACACAACTAAAAATAGTGTGAAATTTTCATTTAAAATGTCACTTAAACTTTTTTTTCAGAATCAAATAAATTAGAACTAAACTCAAAGTGTATCCTGAGAAGTTCAGTTTCTGGGATCCTGATGTATGTGGGTTTCATACTGACAGAACAGGTTGAAATCTCTCTCAGGCATTCTGACTGAGCTTCCTGATTCTCAGAAAGCTGTCAGGGCTGAATTGTTTAACTAAATTTCGTACTTAATGAAGAATAATTATGAGCAAGAGGTTCTGTGGTATTAGAAGCTCTGTGGTCTGTTGCTGCTTTCTCAGTGAACTGGAGCTTTTCCAGACGGAAAGTAGCAAAATAAGTCGTTTCTACTTTTAGAATCAAATCTCCAAAACTGATATTCAAAATGGAAAAAACACTGGCTGAAAAGGACAGTTCATTATAGCGTTCAGTGATGTGGATCAACATAGTTCAGCCTAATTGACATCTTAGCTCAGGAAAATAAAGCTTTGACCGTATCTCAAATAATCCACTATTTATACTCTTTATAAATAGATTTTTTAAAATTAATTTCAGAGGAAAGTATTTTTAAGTCAGAGCTCAAAATAATACTATCTTACAGATCAAAGTGATTTCTCACAGCAGGCTATATCGAATTTCTATGAACATATTCTGACTTTGTACCAGAGTTTGAAATAAATATTTTTGTGATGCTGGACTAATTTCTCTTGGCCTTCACACATTCATTAAGCCCTTCACACACAGATCTTGACTTCTTAAGAACGATATACACTTACTAACTGGTACTGGTAATTTAGCTCATAGGTGGAAAAATAATTGAAGTTAACTTTCTCAAGAAACAGAATTAGTGTTATAACTAGCAATACAAGTTGTTTGTGTTTTTTCAGGCAACATTTTGCTAACTGTACAAATACACGCAGACTCCTGAACACTAAATTAGTACCATAATAACATAGGCTGCATGTTTTCAGCCCATATATGACAAAATCAAATTAAAACCTCAAGCAGGATGTTCTCTGTTACATAGCAGCCTTCAGAGAAAAAGCTCTATCTCATTTATTCATGCATTACTGAGTCATAATAAAATTCAGTGCTGGCACACTGGTCAAGACAAATGCTAGCAGAATGCTCTGGTGACAGCAGTATCACTTATTGCTGCACGCATTTGTTTCATAACCATTCCTGGTTTTGTAACCTGAGTCTTGTGCCCTCCCACTGCGGGGCTGCCAGGGCTGACCCAGGGCACACGAACGCTGGTGGCGGTCCTGAATCGCAGGGCTGAGCCCCGCTCCCTTGAGCTGCCCACCAGCCCTGCGCCCTCTTCTTGCACCCCAGCACGGAACTCAGGGACTCAGGCAGGAACCTGACCCTGTTGGATGGGTTTAGAGCAGTTTCAGTGCATGTCAGCTGGATTCAGCCGGAGCCCAGGTACATACAAGATGCATCCCAGCCCCGAGCAGACGTGTGGGTCTGTAAACCAAAGGGCACTGCTTCACACGGCTTTGAGACATCTGCACATTGAGGCTGTTTGGCATGGTGCCAGGGGATTTAGTCTGGTGGGGTTTTTGTAAAAGCTCAGGTAGACTTGTGCAAAACTTCAAGAGCGTCCCCCATCCCCAGGTAGGAGTTGGACCCGTCTCTGGCCAGG
>NW_009711883.1:47895-58333 GCF_000703405.1 Apaloderma vittatum
TTCTCTCTCTCTTTCGGTTTCTTTTTTTGAGCTGTCCTGTCTTTAATGTTGGGGATTTTTTCCAGTTGGAGAAGAGGAGGTGAGAGGAGAACAAAGGAACTCTGCCCTGAGAAGAAACAGGGGAAGAAGAGTCCCAGAGGAGAAGGAGAGGGAGAAGGCTGCTGGAGCATGAGCCTTCCCTGGCGCTCTGTGGTGGCTGAGATGGCAGGAAGGTGACTGCCTGCCAGTTGGGGGAAATAGATGGTGACAAGAACGTCCAGGATACGTGCAGAGCCCCATGCGAGCGGGGAGAGAGACCGAGCAATAGCGGTGGATGTGCCCGAAGTGATCCATGGCCCCGAGGGACTCCCGAGGAGGAAGAGGATTGCCTCCTGTGAGGTGGACACCACATGGCAGGAAGGAGAGACTGTGAGGAGCCCTCTTTCTCAAGGACGAGCTGCCATGGACAATGAGAAGTGGCCAGGTGGGCTGCATCATTCCCTGCCCCCCTTGCACTGATGGGGGAGCAGGAGGTAGCTGGAAAGATGGGAGGGGTGGGCGGGGAAGTGTATTTAAGATCAGGTCGTATTTATTCATGAACTCCTCTTACTATCCTACTTTGTAAACGGTGGTGGTGAATTAAATCTATGTTTTTTTCCTCAAGTCACTCTGGTTCTTTACCCATTATCTTGAATGGTAGATTATTATCCTCTCTAATCTGAA
This sequence comes from Apaloderma vittatum, assembly GCF_000703405.1. NCBI lineage: Eukaryota > Metazoa > Chordata > Aves > Trogoniformes > Trogonidae > Apaloderma > Apaloderma vittatum. The sequence goes on from NW_009711883.1 coordinate 48,598, forward strand.
ACCCTTGAGCAGTTATAGTTGAAATTGTCTCCCTCCACATCACTGCGGAAATGGGAGTGGGGAGAGGAGTGAGCTGGAGACCGCGTGGTTCTTTTTGTTCCAGTCATCTTGAGCCATGACACATGGAAATGTTGTGGTAAGGGTGGCAGAATAATGAGGACTGGCTACATGTAATCCAAAGCAAAAATACCAAACCATGTAATGCAGTTGCAGGGACTGTGGTCACAACTGTGTGTATCTACCGTGCCTTATGACTTCTTCATGTGGACAGAGCCCCAGCATACTACACCAGCTTGTGAGGTTGAAATAGATGGCATATCCAAGTTATGAAGCTTCTGTACCAGAGGGATGAAGAGAAGGCTTTTTAACCTGCTTCTCCTACACAGGGCAAGAAGCAGGAGTAGCTACTCCTTGGGGATGGAGCCACTGATGACAAAGGGGTGGATCACATCTCAGTGAGCAAGAATCAAACAGAAGCAACTGGGCCACATCACACTGGTCACTGTCTGTCAGTCACAAAAATCAGAGAAAAATAACAAAAGTGGAAAAAAGACCATTCAGAAGAGACAGTCCAGTGAAAACACGTGGCAAAAAAATCAGAAGGAAACTTCAAGAAACCTGGCTGAAACACATTACTAAGAACAGAGATGTATGTGTCTAAGAGTTTTGGACCAGTGAAACCACTGACAAAACATCTGCCATGATTTCTCATTTACAGGCCTACTATAGCTAAATACTATGACAAAGTGGCAAACAAATTGTGAACATGGAATTACCTGTGAAACCAGGCCGTGATATCACACATCAGATTTGCAACTACACTGTTGCTTATAGTACCAAAACATTTTAAGTGGACAGTTACTACTGTACACTGATGATCGAAAATCCTTTATAATCAGTGAATAAACTCAAGGAAAACACAATGCCCTTTTCGCTTACTTCATAATTAGAATTTGACTCCCATAACATGTAGCACACTTTCAAAAACCAAGACTCCAGTTGAGCAGTCCATAATCAAAGTATCAAATATGGGTGCTATTTCTGTACAAAGTAGTTTAGGCACTCCAAATCTGAACAGCAAAAAGGTGTTACTACTTACACTACAAGGCATAAATCTAATGCTCTACCAAGTGGGGCAGAGAAGCTGCCTAACATGAACTGTATTGTATACATAGCCGCATGCATTACATTTCTACTCATACATAGTTATCTGGCATACTTTTACTGAGGAAGACTGCTTGCACATCCCCAAACTACCTAACCCTACTGTTTAGCAGTTTGGCATCTTTTTTTTTTTTTTCTTTTTTTTTTTTTGCATTATATCACAGGCTAAGCAGCACAGTTTCAGCCTAGTTATGCAGTTTTAATGGTACCAGCCAATAAATTATTTAATTCAAAAATTATCAGGTCATTGGACACTAGTTCTTTCCACTCAAGTGACTGTAATTAATTGCTTATGACTCAAGACAACAATTGTGCGAAGAACCCGCCTGCTTTTTCCCTCCCAGTTCTTTAGTACCACAGTCTCTCTGATGTTGTGTGGAGCTTTTATTGATGCAATATTTAAAGCTATTTTAGAAGATCTGTAGAAAGACACGCAAATGCTCTCAGGCTTTTCTCCAAGATTCAGCCTGCTGGGAGTTCATGGATGAGAATGTGAAGCCGAAGCTTCAGAGAGAGTCTGGTAGCAATTGTAGTTTTAGGATGCAGATGTTCACATGAAGTTGCAAAGTTCCATGGTGGAAGGAGGCACAGAGGGCTGGAAAAGGTTTGGACAGACAAGAATTCCACTTATTCTGAAGTTAAAGCACTTCATGCTTGTAATTTCAAAATACTTAAGTTATTTTCTTCCTTTCCTACTGCTCACTCTTATCATAATCACACCCTAGTTTAAACCCTGCATCCCTTCATGAAGAAAGCTGGCTAATGTCTCAAGGGGCCAATGCTATCTACTGTTCATATGACAGGCACACCTTGTTGCAGGCATCACTGGCAATGAGAATTTACAACTTTGGGGCTCTTCCAGAAAACCAGTACTGCCCAGCAAAAACAAAACCGTGAAAAAACTGTTTCAATAGGCGTAACAAGCTACCCTGGCATCTGTGTTACACTTAGAGCATTCTCAAAAACTTGTCAAAACACCCTATCCCACACCTCTGTATCTAAATAAAGCATGCCCACACCTGTTCACATACCGAGAAAGCCTTTTCAGGTAAGAATCAGGTATTTGCTAATGCTGAGACAGTTTAAAGGTGTCAATCAATCTGTGGAGTGAAGAACCACTACTCAGTGTTGCTCCACTCCAGGTAACAGAAGGCCTGAGCAGAGATTTCAAACAACTTAAAGGCATAAACATGCAAATAAGTAAACATGTTAAAGCCGCATATGCACTCACCAAGTAGTCTGAAGCAGCTTATTCCTCAAAGAGCACCAGCTAGTATACAGAGCAGCTGAGACTTGGTAGTTTGTTCACGTATCAAAACCTTTACCTGCTACAGTGTAGACAAGAATTGGCTTAGGTTACTGGAATTAAATACAGCTGCATGTCCACTACTAAGCAGTTAAAGAAATTTTATCCAATGAAGGCCATCCATCTTCAGATTTAAGCTAAGAAAGTTTTCTGAATTCAGAGAAAACCAAATATCAAGGCTTTATTAGGGAGTTTTCGAGAATACATGTCCTATGCCTTGTGCTAACAAGAGTTACGTATTCATGCTAAGATATGGGGACACCCCTTTGTCTTCAGATAAAATATAGTGCACATCTATAACACAATTATGAGCAAAACTGTGTCAGGATCACAGGCAACTTGGATCTGTATTACCAAGTAATATGATCCATTACTTATTTTATTCATCTATTACAATGCATTTAATTAAATACTTGGTTTCACTTGTATATTCTTCCATCCTAATTATTTTAAGAAACGTGCTGTGAAGGCTAAAACTGCTAAAATCTTACTCTAACAGTTACATAAAAGGATTTTGCCTTTTTACTTTTCAAACACAAAAGCATGTTTGTGATTTTATCAATAACTTTGTAATTTCCAGTCCCCCACAAGATCCATTGCTTATAAGGTAGCTGCTTATAAGGTTGCATTCTTAATTAGAAATCATGACAAATGCTCTTAAAACATTTTTAAACAATACTGTTTTAGGAGATTGATTATTGCATTCATATTAAAATAAATTGTATTGCACTCACAGAATTAATTAGTGAACTTGTCCTCCAGGTATAATTGCTAGTTGTTCAATTCACAATGATTAACCTCTATCAAACCAAGATCCTTTACAGAGCTTATAATGCCTGCTGGTAGAAGGAATCTACCAGTATCTCCAAAATCTATGATACGGTGGAAGCCCCAGGTCTTGAAATCCTTCACTGAACACAGAGATTTAGCCCCCCAAAAATGGATCACCAGTGGTACTCTAGATGCTTGGAAGTGCCCTGTGTGAGACCAACTGAGGATACAACCATGAATGTAAACGCATGTGTGGCCAGGGTTTTAAGGAAAGGCAGCGAGCAGGATACCAACCTCTAAATGTATAAAAGAGAAATGAGCAGATTTGGCTGGGCTGGGTGAGCTCATTAGGCTAATGTCTGAGGAACCCTGATGAACAAGGAGTCAAGCAGTGGCAGCTGTGTGCTTGGGGCAACTACTGCTCTGTCACCCTGCTGAGGTTCTCACCCCTGGCAGTGAGCAGCCAGCAGCTCCCTACTGACAACCACGCACATGGTGGGCATTTGAAGAGGAAGGAGTTAACCCACTTATGTGGGGCTAATCTGAATAGTAGGAGCAGTATAAGGATACTGGGATGGGAGGGCATCTGGTTCATTGCTTTATTTAGTTAAGGACTATTCCATATAAAAGAAATAATATATAGCAAGGAAAGTGGTAGATTACGCACAAGCAGGTGATAACAGAGACAGTAAGTCATCTTTGGTCATTACAGGAGCTAATGTCATTAAAGGAACTTCACAGACACAGCCTCAAATAGGTTCAAGTTGAACTTTGTCACTGATAAGAAAGGGGAAACTTGATTATCCTATGTATTATGGTATAGTTGTGGAACTGTGTGAAACTTGCTATGGGATATTGGGAGAGGCTTGTGGAACTGTGTATATCTTATGCGGAATTTAGAGGAGGGTCCAAAGGCAGAGAAAGAGAAGGACAGGGGAGAGTAAACACCAGAAAATGGAGGCAGGGAACTGGGAGTAATAAAAAGGGCTGATTGCATTTTAACTGGCTGCTGGTGGGTACACTTCCCTGATCAAACCCCACACCTGATCACCACTGTCTTTCCTTTCATCTTACTAAATCCTTATCTATTTTTTTGTGTGTAACTCACCCTCTGTCCCATGTATAATAATACTGCTGCAAAGTCTAAGTGCCAGCAACTGCAGAAGACACTACAGGTCTCAAGGTCTGCAAGTCTAGGAACCTGCAATTAGAGGGACTATGGTGCAAGAGAGACACGGATCTACCACAGAAAGTCCAACAGAGAGCTATGAGGATGATCAAGGGACTTAAACATCTCTCCTAGGAAGAGAGACTGAGAGAATTGGGGCTGTTTAGCCTTGAAAAGAAACAGCTGAGAGGGGATCTTATTAATGTATATAAATGTGTCAGGAGGAAGGTGCCAGTCCCTTCACAGTGGTGCTCAGTAATATAACAAGGAATAATGGGTTTAAGTCAGAACATGGGAAGTTCCACCTCATCGTGAGGAGAATCTTCTTCTCAGTGAGGGTGACAGAGCACTGGAACAGGCTGCCCAGAGAGGCTGTGGAGTCTCCTTCTCTGGAGACTTTCCAAACCCACCTGGATGTGTTCTTGTGTGGCTGTCCTAGGGGATGCTGCTCTGGTAGGGGGGTTGGACTGGATGATCTCAAGAGGTCCCTTCCAACCCCTGATATTCTATGATCTATGTTTTTCTAGTGAATTTAACCCTGTATGCACCTGTGTGTATGTGTAATTTGCTATCAAGGTTCAAACTGGAGTAGCCAGTGAGCAGAAAGAGACCTGTACCTGGAATGACTCAAGGCCTGTGTCAGTGGCTGGGCAATGGGCCCGAGGTCCAGCTATGGGCAGACCCAGTGCCTGGCAAGGCAGTCCAGCCAATGCACTTGGGAGACTCTCCTAATACTGGAGGGATCTGTGTCTATGAGGTACATGTGAAACAAGTGTGAATGCCTGTGTCCATTTCGATAGCTGACATCAAGTCATGTTTGCTGGCAAACATGAGGAAACCTGTGTTCTGGGTAAGAGGGCCCAGGTAGAGGTATTAGATGGGTTTAGAGGCCATGGCAATGTTCAAGAGACTCATGAATGCACATGTGCTTCTGAAGCAGACAGTGAGGGTGTCTGTTCAGTGTCCACAGTGTTTTCACTACTGCACTTCAACCCTGATCAGTCTTTGCCACTCCAAATGGGAGTAAAAAGTACCACCGTCCTTAATCCACTACATCTTGAGAACTGGCTTTAGGGTAGGACACAGCCACATATATTGCTGCTGTTGCCATTTCCCTCCTTGCTTGGCTCTCCCAGGGCAAAAGAATCAGAAAAGAAGTTTCCCTTTCTGAAAGAGCTGTAAGTGCCCTGGGACCACTGACAAGGGATCCCTCTAGTTGCTCCTTCAGCAGAACTACCCTGATGCATGTATGAGCTTTGTCTAAGGTGTCCTGCAGCACCACACCCTCTAACACAGCTTCCAGCAGCCAAAGTGAAGGAAGCAATCCCTACCATTACTGATAACCTGGGCACGTAACTTAAGAGTGGGAAAAGGGAAACACTTGTCCACTCCCTTCCTCACTTCCCACCTTCCAGAACAAAAGTGAGGCAGCAACACTGAGGCCTTTTAGCATGGGGGACCCAAGAAGTGCCTCACTTCCACCATGCTGAGAACACGATGAGGACGGGCTGGGTTTCAGGCAGTTAAGAGGTGGGTTGTGTAAAAGGTGGCTAGGCTCTACAAAGGCTTGGGAGGGATGGTGTTGAGACCTTTGGGGGAATGAAATCTTGCAAGGCATGCAGGGAAGAGGGACTGTTTGCAAGAGCGTGTACTGACAGGATAAGGGCCAATGGTTTTAAACTGAGAGACAGTAGATCTAGATTAGGCATTAGGAAGAAGTTCTTCACTATGAGTGTGGTGAGACACTGGAACAGGTTGCACAGATAAGTTGTGGACTCCCTGGAAGTGTTCAAGGCCGGGCAGGATGGGGCTTTGAGCAACCTGGTCTAGTTGAAGGTGTCCCTGCCTGCCCATGGCAGGGGGGTCAGAACTAGATGATCTTTAAGGTCCTTTCCAACTCAAACCACTCTATGATTCTATGATTCTGTATCAGTGACACTGTGTGAGGTTGAGATGGATCAGATAAGAGCATCAGAAATACCAGATTTGGTTATGAGTCAGGTAGTGAAGATCAAGCTGGAACAGTCGGTGAGTAGGAGACCCTTAGCTGGGAAGTCTTGGTGTCTGAGCTGGGTAAGGGGCTCAGGGTCCAGGAATGGATGTTAAACAGACTTAGAGCCCATATTGATATTCAGTTGGCCTGCAAATATGAGGGTGCTTGGGAATCTAAAGAGGAATGCATCCATCAATCTGCATGGAGAAACCTCTCAAGTCTAAGAGTACATGGGACTGGCTTTTCAGTAACCAGGAAAGAGGAATCCATGGATCCAAGAGTCCACTGTGTTGAGCAGTTCTCATAGCATCCTTAACAGAGAGAACTTAAAACTTGAGCTAAAGAAATCATGCTTATATAGTATCAGGAATAAAACAACTTTCACTAAAGTATCCCCTAGGTAGCAGTGAAAAAAGGTAGACTTGTGCAAGACCAATCAGTTTTCCACATGTCTTGGGTTACAATATGTAACCAAAAATGTGTAATTCTATTTTCATCTGTTGAAACCGCCTGGAAGATTTTTTCCTTTCATTTCTTGTTAACTCCAGGGGCAGGTGCTTTTGTTAGTGGGTAATCATGGGTTAACGATGGGTAGCTTGGTGGTAGCCGCCCCCAGCCCGCCGGCACTTGGGGGGGGGCGGGGGAGCCGCGCGGTCGCGTGAGCCGGAGGTGGGGGCAGTGGTGAAGGCGCGCCTGCCGCCGGGGTGCCTGGGAGCTCCCGCTTTTCTTCGCTGCCGCTTCTCTTCGCCTTGGCCGCAGGAGTGAACTTTCGCGCCATTGCCGCCGGACTCCTACCGAATCATCCGGAGCAGCATCTGCCACTCCAGCAGGACTGTAATCTGGATCTATTTGGACTTTTTTTTTCCTGTTTCCCAAGTCAGGTATTCTGACTCTGTCGGGTTCGGGGATTATTTGTTTCTTGTTGTTCTTTCCCCTGTATCATTACCCCTCGTAGTTTACAATTTCTCAGTAAAGAACTGGTATTCCTATCCCCATATCTTTGTCTGAAAGCCCCATCATTTCAAAGGTATAGTAATTCGGAGGTGTGGGGGAGGGGTTTACAGTCCCGGTTTCAAGGGAGGCTTTTCCCCTGTCTTCTAAACCACGACACCACAGTAAACTGAATTCCCTTAAAAACGGGACACAAGAAATAGACATGAAAGTAATAAGAATTAACACGCTGTGCTCTGGGACAGTATGCTCCAGCAGCATGGTATTAAAACGCATTTGAGCACGTAAAGACCCTGAGTAGGAAACCACAACTGTCAGACCGCCGATGAAACTACGAAAGATGCACTTCCACAAGAAACTTCATTTTAAAATCCATTGAGAGATGCTGAAAGAAATATTGATATGTAGCATAACTAGGGTACACTGAACAAATTGTCCTGTGGACAGTTGTACGTTTATTAAGAGCCACTTGGTGAAAGCTGCTGGAGGGAACTAACTAGAAAGCAACACAGTCCTGGATTAGAATATAAAAGCACGGGCCCTCCTGTAAGTAGGAAATAGCAAGACAGGAAAAAATGTTATTTAATTTTCCTACATACTGTTTCCAGTGAAATGGCACACCTCCTCAGGTGCAAGTACAAGACACTGCTAGAGTAAATACCTTTGTAGAAATTAAACCTCTGAAAGAATAACGATTTTGCTCAGAGACAGGCAAATGACAAATATTAGGGTGATTTATTTCTTTGACCACAGACAACACAATTTATAGCATAACATTTGTTTACCCTAAGTGACTGGGTTCTAAGTGAGTAATTTCGGAAAGGTTATTTCAGCAACTGAGCAGCCTTGTCTTTGTTTGAAGGAAGAAGAAAGACGGGCTCTGAGCCCAATATGAACATGCTGAAGTCAGTCATGGTTAACTTGACAGACAGCAGTTAAAGGGCTGTGGCAGAATTTCATGACTCTCAGCCAGCATGCTGGCAGCCCTCTCTTACAGAGACTGGGATAGCTTGAATGTACGTGGAAGTCTAGACGCTGAGGTAGAAGTCAGTTTAGCCTGGCACCTATTATTTTGATTTTCATTTGTGACTTTCACATATTTCATCACCTAGAGACTCCAAAGGACGTGCCAGGGGATGCAAAGCCAGTTTGCGAGCAGAGACACCGAAAGCCCACCAATCCTTTCAATGAGCATTTGAGCTCATTAACAGGAAAACAGCACAGGCCTCTGAATTCCAGTGGAGAGAACTTTTTTCCATTACTGGTGCCAATGTCTTTCCAAGAGCTACCTCGAAAAGCGTCAGTGTAACCTCACCAAGTCTAGTACTCCAGATACCTATATATGGTTTCACACAGAAAACTTGCACAGCAAAAGTGCACGTCCTTCAGAACAGTTAGAACAGCACAGCTTTGCCCCTGGGTGTAGCTACACTGGTGTGCAAGTCTTTTAGAAAGGTCTGGCTTCTCACGTAGGAGACACTCACACCAACATGCTGCACCTCACAAATAAAGTAAGAGTACTTCTTTAGCTACTAGTATAAAGTAATATTACTTATACGAACAGAAGCAGTGTACATACTAGAAAAACAGCACAAAGGTCACTTAAAGGATCACTCACTGCCAAAGTTTCACAACTAGAACCATAAACGCGGGATAAGCACGCTCTAACTCAAGGTCTGAAACTGCCTGCTTGCACACGACTTCCTTCTGTTGTGTCCTTCGCACTGCTGGCGACTTAAAAATTCAACATAACTTGACAGTAGAAATCAAGCTGAACTGAAAATTAAGCCACTTCCCTCTCTTAAAGGTGAAAACGCAAGACTCTATTTTTCTGTCCAGCTCAAACCAAATTGCCCCATAAATTTTCTAGTTATCACTTCAGAGTAATGACTTAACTGGAGAACACTTTTTTAAAACCAGACATACTCATCTAAGAAACACCTTGTGCCTGCTGAGGCCTGCCGAGCAGCATCGTGTCACCAGAGCGTTCCCCCGTTTTTATCTCTGTGCCTTCCCACAGGACCAGAAGGTGTAACCCAAGCTCTTGTTCCTGCCTCACAACACCCGGGTTTGTCCCAGAGGGATCAGTTTGGCCCGAAGATTTCTTGCAGTTTTACCTATGCCGAACTCTAGCTGAGCTACTTCTAGAAGGTCACAGGCACAGGATGGAAGCTGCTGTTCTGCTGCTCCTGGTGCCTGACCGATGCCGGGTTGTCACCCTCAACAGTCCATTTGTGCTCTGAGAGCACTGCCCGCTCTTCTTTGTTCCCTGTGCACGCCTGTGCTGCTGCGACAAGTTAAAAAAGTCTCCCAGCCCTGTCAGCCCCATGTCGAACCTCTCTGGCACCAACTCCCTCCCGGCACAAGTCACTGTCGAAACCCC
>NW_009711884.1:0-43924 GCF_000703405.1 Apaloderma vittatum
TCCTGGTGGACAGCAGGATGACCATGAGCCCACACTGTGCCCTTGTGGCCAGGAAGGTCAGTGGCATCCTGGGGTGTATTAGAAGGGGGGTGGTTAGTAGGTCACGAGAGGTTCTCCTTCCTCTCTACTCTGCACTGGTGAGACCACATCTGGAACATTGTGTCCAGTTCTGGGCCCCTCAGTTTAAGAAGGATAAGGAGCTGCTGGAGAGAGTCCAGCATAGAGCAACCAAGATGATTAAGGGAGTGGAGCATCTCCCTTATGAGGAAAGGCTGAGGGAGCTGGGTCTCTTTAGTTTGGAGGAGACTGAGGGGTGACCTAATTAATGTTTATAAATATGTAAGGGGTGAGTGTCACAAGGATGGAGCAAGGCTCTTCTTGGTGACAACCAATGGTAGGACGAGGGGTAATGGGTTTAAACTGGAACACAAGAGGTTCCACCTAAATTTGAGAAGAAACTTCTTCTTAGTAAGGGTAACAGAACACTGGAACAGACTGCCCAGGGGGGCAGTGGAGTCTCCTTCTCTGGAGACATTCAACACCCACCTGGATGCCTTCCTGTGTAACATCGTCTAGGTGTTCCTGCTCCGGCGGGGTTATTGGACTAGATGATCTTTCGAGGTCCCTTCCCGTCCCTAACATTCTGTGATTCTGTCTTGTTGTTTGGGGTTTTTTAAAAGAAAATATTGCTAGACATTTTATCCCACAGTGGTGGCGAGATAACATTTTAAAATAACATTTTAGATAACATGAAAAATAACATTTTAAAATAACATTTTAAATAACATGAAAAATAACATTTTCCAACTAAAATTTAAAATCATACATGTATGTAATATATACATAATTATGCATAGAAAAACTGAATTATCTTGGTTAGTTGAAAAACTTGTTTCATGTTAAATTGCTCTTGCTCTACATAAATGTAATCTGTTTTCGTTTTCAGAGCATTACCTGTAGATGTCTTATATTTTTTTATGTGCCTCGTATCTTTTCATACCGATCTAATCTCACTAAACCTGTCTAGATTCTACTGTATTGTATACTCATGAAATTATTCTGTGAGTAATGATGTGACTCATTTTGTCAGTATAACCTTATTCCTATATAAAGCATTTTGAATTGACTACAGAGTTGGTTTTTTAAGCGGCGAAACAGCTCAGTACCAAACCAAGACATACTTTGTCCAGCTGTCTCTTGCCTCACATTTCAATTAATTGTTACAAGATTTGGGGAGCACCAGTAGATGGTGCTGAAGTGCTGCAGAGCATAAAGCGTTTCAAACACACAGGCCTTTCGTGCAGAAGTGAAAAATAATAGAAGTGGCACGTTTCAGTGGCATCTTTTAAGCACCAAGTTAACTCAAGTTGTTTGGTTGGTTTTTTAGTTGAGGAACCGCCACTGCCTGAAGAAATGAATGAAAAAGAAGAGGCAACACTCAATGAAAACTTAGTTGATTTGCATCAGTTTGTACCAGTGGGTGGTGTGTACCATATTGACGCGTTTTATCTTCCACCTCAGGTCAAATATGCCGGGGACTGGAGTATAGTGGAGGTAAGTGAGGAAAGTACATTACACCCCGTGCAGTCCTCTTCCCTGTCTTCCTTGGAGAGCTGTTCCCGAGACACATCATCACCACTCATGTGATTTCTTGAGCAGCAAACTAAAGGACCATTTTTTTTCACAACATTTTTCAATTACATTTCACCAATTTTTGAATCGACCAGGGGGAACAGATGAGCCTGCACTTAAAGAGGTGTGTGCTCAGTCAGTGCTCATCAGCACGAGTAGAGCAGGTTGGTGTGCTGGAAAATGCTCTCAGCCAAAGTAGAAGCAGAAGGAATTTTCTGATATGTGAAAAGTAGACTTGGAGAAGGATGGTAGCAAAATTACTGCCATTCAGTTCCAGGCTCTTCAGGATATTTGAGGACTATGACCAGCATGTTCTGTGGTTTTCCCACTTGCAGTGCTAACCTACGTCACAGTTTTTACTGTGAAGCTGAAAACCTTTAATTTGTGAAATTCCCGTACAAACTAAAAAAGCAGGACTGTGGCCAGAACCATTAACAGCAATAAATTTAAAATGGTGTATTAGGAAACTCTATACTTAAAGAGAAAAAAAGAGGTAGTCTACTGTGTTTTCTAATAAAAATGTTATCTGTCCTTTTCTCATCTTGCCAAAGTTACTTGATGATGGATTGGAGGCATATCCATATCCCCCAGAAGAGAGTAAAGATGGCACGTATCCACCACTACAGACAACCCTTAGGCTCTCTGACCATGTGATGTATTTTAAGGTTCCCATGGTAGCCCGATGGGATCCTGCAGGTATGAAATTAGGACATAAATTCAGTTTAAGTTTGAATAATGGAATTTATACCTGAGTTTGACTTTTTCCAGAATCCACGTGTAAAGATAAGAGCCAGCTCAGAGACCAGAAATCATTTGGGAAGTTCAGCGTTAATTGTTTTGGGGTTGATTTATTTTGTGCATCTCTGATTTATTTTTTTGCATCTTCATCTTGTCTAATAATTAACTGCTTTTTGATATGAATAGAAAAGAAATAAACACCGTCTAATGGGGAGCAGTACAACTGTAGACAGCAAATCAAGTTTTGCTAGCATGAAGCCATGTAAAGTAGTCCCCATTGCACCACATTAGCTCCTAACTACACATTAGCATTAAGTTAAAATATGAAAATTAAATGTTAAAAACAAATTGTGATATTCTAGTTAGTAGATAAATGACTTTGACTTTATCTTCATGAGAGTAGAACCTATTGTAATGGTTAGATGTTTAAAGTTACTCTTGAAAATGAGCTTGTGTACTGCTATGTAGCAAGTAAGAAATGCCAGTTACGTTACATTAGTATATATATTTATTTTGAGATCAAGCAGCAGCTTTCCTGTCAAAATTAGTCCATTAAAAGAGGGGAGATTTTGCCTTGCATGAAGTCTCCTTATTTTCTGCCTAGTATTTCAACTGTGAATATTAGTTAACCTAGAATGTCTTTACTAAATCTTCCCCAGCACATATCACAAGCAGAAGCTCTACAATACACGTCTCCTTGGTTTTTTTGCATTCCTTTTGTAAAGGCCAACAATGGAGAACTGATGGCATCAGCAACATAATGTATGAAGCACAAGAAAAGCGTATCACTTTCGAGATGGATGCCTTTTATACAATAGCACTTCTTGAGGATGCTCATCTCAGCATGCCCTACCAGGCATGGGAACTGCGACCTACTGCTATGGATGAAGCACTCCTTACAGTTACTACAGCCTTTGCAACAATTCAGATACAAATTAAGGTACTGAAATAATTTTCTTTAAATATCTGCAGATTAAAGAAGAAAAAAATACTCTAGTAAGTCCTTTATTAAGAACTTGGGATTATTCCATAAGACCAGTTAGAATCTCACTCTGCACTGGTGAAAAGAAGGGAGGATCTATTCCTTTCCAAGCACTGTAAGCATCAGTACTGGTTGTTAAATTTATTTTCTGTGAACTAGTCAGAAGAAAGCATACATACAATTGTAGTGCAAAGTTCCAGTCTGATACTGATACTACCTTACTTAATTTAAGACTCTTTCACCAGCTAAATACTTAAAAATTGTTCCTTTCTCCTCCTAAGAAGTCCAAGAGAAATAAAAGCAACCTACTAATGCTAGCTGTTCCTTCTAGAGGCTGAAGTTACACATGGTTATCCATATGCTCATTGCTATATAAATCAGTTCAATAACAGACATGACTTTTGAAAGTCAGTATGAGCACAAACATGGGCCAGTAGACCCATGTCATTTCTGGAATTCTAGAGAAGTGGCTTTCTTCCATTATCCATGAATGAAAGTTTACAGCCTAGAGTGGTAGATAATGTATGCAGCATCCAGACTAGCAAAGATATTAATATTTGATGCCTGAAGCAGAAAATAGCTTTCGTGACCAGTAAGTTGCTTTCGCTGGTTTCTATAACAGGATAATCAGTGTATGTTGTCCTCAGTAGTGGTGGAAGGGAAGGATGTGCTTTCCCACCTCACGGGAAAATGGAGAAGTCCAGTTGACCTAAGAACAGTTCTGAAAAAAGCTGGTGTGAATATTTTTCCAGGAGAGTATTCTCACAAGTATGTCTCTGTGAACAAGAAGGTGAGTGGAAGAGTGAATGGTTTTCCTGTTGTTTTTTTCCGCCTCTTTCACTTAGACGATGTTTTCTTACATGAAGGTTTGCTATGCAGAATAAGGTGGGAAGTATACAAGCGTTCTGACAGCTTAGGCAGTAAATGCTGGTTAAAGCAAGCTTTTACTTACACTTGTGTAAACATAGAGAAAACTATATGGATATATTTTATATATGGGTGGGGTTTTTTCCCTTACTTTGTACTTTTGCATTACAGTCTGCCCTAGGGGAAGTTAGGGCCTATCAACAGATGGCGCTGGTTGCATCTGCTTTTGCTTTTGCCCGGAGCAAGTGGAATCTAGAAGCAGGTCAAGAGCAGGTAGTGTTCAAGGTATGCGGATTTAGACTAAACTTGTAGAGAAAACCAGCATAGAACTCTAGCACAGTTAAAGAGACAAGCAATTAACTTCTATACGTTACACTAATATCAACCTTTGTCTTCAACATCTGTCTACACACTTAGTGAACCAGTTTTAAAATTTAGGATTGACTGCTCAGCAGCTTTCAGTGCATGCTGCTAAAACTTCAGAGCTTTTTCACAGCTCCTGCATTTGTGAGATCTCTCACAGGACGCCAATCTCAGTAACAAAGACACTTGCTAATGTGCTAGGATGTATAGCTGATAGGTCAGCTGCCACAATTTTGGCCAAAGCTGCAATGATATAACTGGATGCCGATTTTAATGAAGTATTCCACTGTAGGCATCCTATGAATAGCAATCTAATTTGCAACTTTTGTAATTAGTATCAGGAAACTTCTCTATGGCATTTCATTTGTTCCCTACTGTAAACAAGGAAATAAGCATCGATTTGTTTCTGTTGGTGAACTAACACACATGTGGTTAAAGCTTTTCCCAGAGAGACTAAAAAATACTCTCAAGCTGTGCCTATAGAGACAACACACATCTTGATGATGAAATTTTGAGCAGCTCTCCTCTCAAGTTCAATGCATGTGACATACAAGCATTTAGCCCAATACTAAATCCCAGGAGCAGAAACTCAACTTAGACACAAAGAGCTAATATTGGGTTAGGAGTTTAAAGCAGGGCCTTAGTTTTGTTTCTGTATTACACTCTGCATACTAGAAGTTACACTATCATGGGCTTCATCTTAAAGCACATGTTTTTCTGTAATAGGTAAGAGAGCATCTTCAAGTAGTTACTCTGAAAGATGAAGACTGGTCTCTTTATATGTTCAATGGTCATAAAGCACAAAAGCTTAAGATGACTGAAACCAGTGAAACTTTTTCAGAAGAGCTAGAAGAAGATTCTGAGTTTCACTCCACACTCTACCATATGCTCAAGGACTTTGCCAGCAAAGAAGCTATAGATAAAGTAGAAACAGCTAGCTTCCTATTTGTTGATGTTGTGTATCAGCTACTCCTTGCTACAAGAGTCTTAACATACTCTTAGAGCATGCGCTTTCCTTCTAAACTTTGTCATCAAAAACATTCAATAAAGCTACGTGCCAAGCCTCGAAATCTTTTTCTGTTGGAATCATTGGAACAGCTTCAATGACTAAAATGCAAATATTTTATTTTTTTTAAAGCACACAACTTAGCTATTTTGAACATAGCTAACAAAAAACTGACTGTTTTATTGTAAACCTGAATGGACCTGAGACCCTTTTAGATACTCGTAAAGATGAGTTTTGTCAGAGTGGTGGAAGTTGGGAGAAATAATTCCATTTCAAGTCATGCTTCAAAGAGAAAAACAACAAAAACAACAAAACAACCCCTAACAGGTAACCTTAAACATCTCAGCTGCTCATGCCATCATCCAGAACTAGAAGTCTAACTACACAAGTCAGAGCCTTTGTTATACTGGGGGTGGTCCATAGTGTTGAAGTCTTGTATATGGCGACAACAGTTGCTGTAGTAAAGTCCAGTAGTCCCAAGTTCCTACAGGTGCTGCATCCACTGGTCTTTGAAGAGACAGCCCAGTAAGGAAGCTGGTGAGAGCAGCAAGCAGTACCAGGATGGAAACAGAAGCCCAGTGAGTTTTGTTGGCGTTCAAAAGAGAAGTCTTGAAATGGGATACCCACGATGACATTAAATTGCACCTGCACGGAAGAGTAAGTCGTAGAGTGGTTCAGTTTTTCCTTCAAAACTTGGAAGCGCTCTTCCCACCTCACAAACATACAGATCTCTATCAAAAGTGACCAGGTTGTTACTGTATTGGGAGCTATGTAGAGAGGTAGCTTGTGTTCTGGGTTTAAAATGCTTACCAAGAACTTGCTTACTGTAGTCTGCTATTTAGATGGCTGACCCAAGTCATAGCTCCCACAGTCCCTGTACCACACACTGTCTCTGAAGAGGCTTCGCAATAGCTGCCTTGCAGATAATCAGGAAATCTTGCTTCCTGTACTGGCCTCTATGTTTTATTGTTTTTTAGCGCTTTGCTCCCTGCCTTGGTGTTAAAGGAGAAATCTTACCCTCACTGACTGTCCGAATACTAGACCTCTCATGACAGTGGGTACCTCCATCTTTCCTCAAACAATAGATTAAAAAAAAAAAGTTTTTTGTTCTTGCTGTCTTCTCAGCTTTACACACTAGCATAAAAAAAGCAAAGGAGTCCAGGAAGACTGAGCACTCTTCAAGAAGGAAGTCTTGAAGGCACAGAAAGAGGCTATCCCCATGCCCAAAAGATGGGTTGGCAGGGAAGATGACCAGCCTGGCTCAACAGAGAGCTTTGAGTGGAACTTGGGAACAAGAGGAGAGTTTATCCTTTGGAAAAGGGTGCAGGCAACTCCGAACTACAAATAGACAGTGAAGCTATGCAGGGAGAAAATCAGAAGGGACAAAGGCCAACTGGAACTAAATGTGGCTATTGCTATAGAAAACAATTTAAAATGCTTCTATAAATAGATTAACAACTACAGGAGGACTAGAGAGAATCTTCCTCGTTTATTGAATGCAGGAGGAAACACAGTGACTAAGGATGAGGAAAAGGCTGAGGTACTTAATGCCATCTTTGCCTCAGTCTTTAATAGCAGGACTTGTTTGCTGAGTATCCAGCCCCTTTGAGGGACAGGGAATAGAATGAGACCTCCGGAGTCCAAGAGGAAATGGTTAGCGATCTGCTGCATCATTTAAACATAGACAAGTCTATGGGGCCAGATGGGTTACACCCAAGAGTGCTGAAGGAATAGTAGGTGGATATGCTCACCAAATCACTCTTCATAATTTATCAGCAGTCCTGCTGATGGGAGAGATCCCAATGAACTGGAAATTAGCAAATGTGACACTCATCTACAAGAAGGGCTGCAAGGAGGGATGCAGGAAACTAGACACCTGTTGGTCTGACTTCAGTGCTGGGGAATATCATAGAAAAAAAACCTGAACATTAAATACCATCTACAGGACAAGGTGACTATCAGACTCAGTCAACACAGGTCCTGCTTAATGAACTTGACCTCCTTCTATGCCAAGGTGACCCACTTGATGGATGAGAGAAAGGCTGTGGATGTTTTTTACCTGGACTTCAGTAAAGCCTTCAATAATGCTTACCACAGAATTCTCATGAAAAAAACCTGTCTGCTCAAGGCTTGGACAGGTGTACACTCTGCTGGATCAAACACTGGCTAGACAGCTGGGACCAAAGAGCAGTGGTGAGCAGAGTTAAAATCCAGTTGGCAACTGGTCACAAGTGGTGTTTCCCCAGTGCTCAATGTTGGGGCCACTCCTATTTAATACCTGTATTAATGATCTTGACAAGGAGATTGAGTTGAGAGCACCCTCAGTAAGTTTGCAGATGAGAAAGATGGAGTATTGACCTGCTCAAGGATAGGAAGACTCTTCAGAGGGACCTGGACGCATCAGATCTGTGGGCTGAGGCCAACTGGATGAGGTGCAACAAGTCCAAGTGCCAGGTCCTGCACTTCAGTTGCAAACCACCCCACGCAACACTACGGGGTTCAATAGGAGTGGCTGGAAAGCTGCCCTCCTGAAAGGGAAATACGGGTGCCAGTGGACAACCAGCTGAAGATGAGCCAGCAGTGTGACCAGGTGGCCAAAAAGACCAACAGCATCCTGACTCACATCAGGAGTAATGTGGCCAGCAGGACCAGGGAAGTGATCATGCCCCTGTACTCAGCACTGGTGAGGCTGCACCTTGAGTACTGTGTTCACTTTTGGGTCTCTCAGTACAAGAAGGACACTGAGGTGCTGGAGTGTGTCCAGACAAGAACAATGAAGCTGGTAAAGGGTCTTGAGAATAAGTCTTATGAGGCTTGGGGTTGTTTAGCCTGAAAAAAAGGAGGCTGAGGAGACCTTATCACTGTCTAGAACTAACTGAAAGGAGAGTGTAGAGAGGTGAGTGTTGGTCTCTTCTCCCAAGCCACAACTAGTAGGACAAAAGGAAATGGCCTCAAGTTATGTCAGGGGAGGTTTAGGTTAGACATTAGGAAAAACTTCTACACTGAAAGGGTTGTCAAAGACCAGAACAGGCTGCCCATGGAAGTGGCTGAATCTCTATCTTTGCATGTATTTAAAAGCCATCTAGATATGATGCTCAGGGGCAGTTTTAACAATGGACTTGGTAGTTAGATAATGGTTGGCATTTATGATTTTAAAGGTCTTTTCCAGTCATAATGATTCTTTAATTGTCTTGTCTCCCTCTTGATCAGGAATTCTCGCAGTGGAGTCTTAGCATTGTATATTCATGTGGAATAAACAGTTTCTCTGCAGAGACAGCAGACCTCATTTCCTGTAAAGCAGGAGCTTCCAAGGGATACTTGTTTAGGACAGCACTCTCTTCCTTGACTTGAGATATTCAGAGAAATTAGCTGAAATGGTCTGGAGTTAGTCTTGATCGCTACTTATATGTAAGTGTCTGCCAAAGATGCTAAGTTTTGTACAGATCTGAAATCCTTGATCATGTTTACAAGAACACATTAGCATCACCTAGCAGCCCAGTTATAACAGCTATCACGGAGTAACCAAAAAGAGGTGAGGTCATCTCATGAGGCTCCTCTTTACCTCCCAATCTAGGATTAGTAAGGAGTCCCTGCACCTGTGGTTACTCCTTCCCAGTCAGTTTAACAAGTGGGCCTTAACAACAAAACCAAAGCAACAGCTTTCCTTCCTCTTCCCATGTCCATCATCCAAACATTGCTTTACCTCACAATGATGTGACAAAAGAAAAAAACAAACACTAAAAAACCAAACCCTAAACAAAAAGCCACCAAACACACTTACACTGATGCTAGGTTCCATTTTGATGGAATTTTCCCTTTTTCAGAGATACTTTCCTTCCTGGATGGTGCTTCTTGTACTTGAGCAGGTGATTCTGACTGTTCATTTCTGTAAAGCAAACATCAACAGTTCCAAAGCTTTTCTACCAAGCATTTAGTTTGGTAGTGCTCACAAAAGCTTGACTTTACAACTCTGATCAGGTGGTGGACAGTTAAGAGTTGGTTAAAACAAACCAACCAACACACACACACACAGCACCAGAGAAGGTTGCTGTCAAACTTACTTTGTTTCAGAACGTTCATCTTCATACTCTGCCCAGGAATATGTGCTCACGCACCGCTGTAGTGGACGCTTTTCATTTTGCTTTGCTCCCACTTTTCCCCTTTCAAATTTTAAACAAAGTTCACTTTAATTTCCCCATCAGATACACAGCAGGAAATTAGAAATTCAGCAGCCTACTTGAGTAGGCCTTAGACATACAAGTTTCAAAACCAGTTGCCTGAAATTAGGATTTTTGGTGGGGTTTTGTTGTTTTTACAAGCAAAATCCATCAGTGCCAGCTGCCTAGATCCAATTCAACATATTCTAATTCAAGTATCCTAGATCTAATACAAGAGAGCAGAGGTAAATTTGTTCTTTTAAAACTTGCTATAACATTAGTCATGAAGGCTCATTTACCTATTGAAGTGTGTAAAATTGATGCGAAGGATGCAGCCTAATTGTTATTATATCTCAAGATCCTCCATGAACTGTACTTGTATTAAGCATCTTATGTTGAAAGTTTAACCCTGTTCAAAGATAAGCCCGAACAACTTTACCAACTGCTTGACCTCCTGTTGAATTTATCACTCCGCTCATCTGCATCAGGTTCATGGAGCTGGGCCTAGAGAAAAAGTTTGATGTGTTTACTGCATTGGCATTTTCATGCTTCAGCCCAGCCAGTTTTGAGAAGGTTAAGCACCTCACCATCTGAGAACCTTTACTTACCAGCAGCAACCCAATACCTGCATTTCCAGCACTCCTAGGCAATGTCGCAATGCTAAATCTTCGTAGGGATGACGATGGCTGTACAAATAAGAGGCATTACTGACTCTTACCAAGGAATTTCTGGATTACTCATTGATCATATAAAAGACCATCTGTTCTTATACAAATGGTATTTTAAAAATAACTAAATGTGTTGATACTTAGCTTAAAGTGACATACAAGAGTCAAAGCTTAAGCACAGCCCAAACCATATTCTTTAAAGTGGCATTTTTCTAAATTAACTTTTTTCCCCTGCTGAAACTGGCTACACAGCTTCCAGCGAAATACTGAAACTGAATGTGTCTAAATTCCTCTAATGGTGCTCACAGGAATTTCTACAGTCAGTTTGAATTGCTCCCATCTATTTTTTTTCATCTTTCTGTGCTAAACCCTTCTTCTGTAGCCCCCCCAGTGAGAACTACATGTGAACAATATTTCTTAACCATTGCAGGAGAATGCAGCCATTTCAGCTTCTCTGAACACTTTGTTCTTTAAGTAGGACTACACATAGCTCCCTCAGGTTGGTGGGGGAAGGTTGGAGTGACTGAAAAATATATTCTTGTGTTTTATGACATCAGCCCGTATTTGAGACTGGAAGCTAGCAAGCCAAGCATGTAGCAGAGCACCAGCACATGACAAAGCAAAACAAAGATGCAAACATACGCTTTAAAAACAGACTTGAAATTTCATGTTAGGCTGTAAGGACTGTTTACCTTAAAAGGATTTGATAGCTTTCTATTCATAGATTCATCTGTGAAGAGATCAAACATCAGAAGGCCTTACAGGAATGCAGTGAGCTTTATTTACAACTAAAGGTCTGACTTTTTGCAGTATCTGTTTAAGCAGAGTATATCAGAGTACTCTCACAAAGAAAAAATGAGTTTTCAGGAACAAGCTTTCTGTTTCACTAGATAAGGTCATAATATTCACACATTATACATCCTCTACAAGCACCAATTTCTGTTGCTGTAATTCAATGTATTCTTCTATTATTGAGGCAGTATCCCGTTACAGAACAATCAGAAACAGTCAGGAAGTAATAGTCTGTGTTTTAGAAGGCTCCTGCAAGGATTTTAATGACGTGCAAGACTGCCCTTCCTGGTTTTAAGTTAACACACTATTTCCCAGACAAATTTAATCCTTCCCTGGCAAAGCCATAAGTGCACAGCACCATTTGGAAGCCTGACCACTGTGTCATCTGCTTAAAGGGAGGAACTCAGAGCACCTGCACATAAGGAGTCTGTAAATTCGTATTTAGAGCAGAGCTTGAAGCATCTGCAAACAAAAGTCAAAGCTCAGCTACGTAGAAATAGCTACTGGGAATGCTCCAGTGTGAGTGAGCACCCAAATTCACTGCTTACAAGGAATAAGATTATCACCACATACAATGCACTTCTCTAAAAGCCAGAACATTACTGCATACTGTAAATGTTCCCACACACACCCCTCAAGATTCATGACAGTTTACATAAAAGTCTAATTTCATAGTTTTTTCTAATACTGTTGGTAAATTGCTATTTTTCATCTATTTTTAGGAAGGAAGATATAATCCCTCCACCTAATGCATTAAGCTTCAGCTAGATAAGGGTTTATCTGGCAGGTGCTAGAAAGACGACAAAGCGGCTTTTCTTAGTTACCTCGATCTCCAAGAGAGCTAAAGGATCTCTCATTCTGGAGCAGGACCTGTTTCAGCTCCTCAAGTTCTGCGTGTTCTTTTGCATACATGCGCTTCAAGTTTTCCACGTGCCGAATCATTACTTCCACAGCCTTGCTGACATGGCTTTCCTAACACAGCAAGTGCATCAGTAGTAGGAAAAGTGTCTGAGGAACTGCATCGTGTTTAGAGTTTAAGACTTTTTCCTCCCACAACCATCTGCTCTTATCTTGAATCACCATGACGCAACATCCTCTCATTTTTGTCCACCTTTTCAAAGTTTTGCTACAGCCCATCTCCCAACACACACCCAAGTTAACAGGTCTCATTGTTCCAATGATTTCTCTCCTCTTATCCTAAAATAAGTAAGTCTTAATTTTCTGAGCCCTTACAACTCCTCTTCATCTCTTTCTCCAAGTCTCAGTTGCCACCACACATTTGCTAGTTTTGCCAAGTCATATTTTCATGCATTATACACAATTATACAAAACATTTGAGCAGGTCTTTGTAAATATCCATAAGTTTAGCTTGTTAGCTGTCCTTTCCATAGACCAAAATTACTATTAGCTCATTCAGTCTATTGTTACCACATTGCATTCTTGCGTGCTCTACTGTGCGCATCCCTCTGACGCAAAGCTTTTTCTGGAAATTTTGTTTGTATAGGGTTTTTTGTATGTTTGTTTTAAATCAGGACCATATTACTGCTGTGTGTTTTGCACAATGCTAGTGCAATGTAGCTGCTCTGACAGTGCCTAAGATTCCTTATAACACAAAACAGTGATCTGAGAAGAGAAAACCAGGACTAAGCTCTACTGGTCAGTCTGCATTACATGCACGAGAAACCTAATTCTGGAATCAGAAGCTTAACAAACAGGTACCACCATCCCTTCATGTCTGTAGAAGCTTTTAACTTTGTACAAAATACATTTATGTGGAAAGAGTTACCTGATTAATAGCTCCCAACATCTCCGCTCTACTGGCAACCTGGGCTGCGTACTGGCTAAGGAACTGCAGGCTTTTCCACAACTTCTTAATTATCTCCTCTGCTTGGTTATCTTCTTCACACAAAGGACCTAAAGCCTAGGGGGCATGTGGGAAGGAAAACAGTGTGAGCTATTAGGTAAAGAAACAACCCAACTGGTCACACTGAGGGGGTTGCATTCAGGCCTACACAGTCAAAAAATCTGCATCCAACCTCCTCAGTCAGCATAACTTGAGTGCAGACCTCCAGTGGGCAGAGACTGCAGCTTAACAAGCATAAAATCAGATATTGACAAAGGTTCTTGCCCAACAGCTGTGCAACAGAAAACTTCCCCACTGTTGGACAGAAAGTATGCTTAGATGAAATCTGGTCTTCAACAGCAAAGTCTCTTGTATTCCATGTGCACCACTTAAGCACTTAATTCAGATTTGCTTATAACAGGTTACAAACACACAAATCCTAAGAAAAAGCTATATCGAGGGACACTGTCACAGCCATTCATCCCATCAATCCCACCAGTCTTGGCCAATACTAACCTCTAATATCTTTAGAGCATTTGTGATCTCCTTTTTCAAATTTTCTTCAGCCAAGTCTCGGGACCTTTTTTCAAGCCTCACTCTCTTGTCCAAAGTAAACAAGTCACACTTAAAACCCAAAGACAACCTCAGAAATTCAGCCTATTGTGGGATATGAAAAGATTTCAGGATAATCCAAGTGATGCAGAAGCTTTTTGTAGTAGATCTGGATGCTGACATGACATTTGGGACTGCAGCCCATGAACAAAGTTATAGGACAGATACAAAAAGAAAAGCAAACATGGCCCACTTCCACAAAACCAATCTTCCCGTCTGTAGTGGTGGGGGAAATAATCTGCAGCTAGAATAGATGATATCCTGGCAGCATGCAGCGTGCCATCTGTGTCTTTTAGCAAAACTGTCTTAAATCAGCACGTTCTGCCTGCGGGGAGGTCATAGCTATGCTACTTCAAGCTTCAAAATAAATGTTACAGTAGTGAGAAATTCTTTTTTTTTTTTTTTTTCAGTTTTACAGATTCCCACCTTTTCCCATCCCACCCCTTCCAGAACTTCCATTTGGCTCTGAAAGACAGATTTCAGAAGCCAGCTTATAGAAACACATCCATTTTATGCTACTCAGCATAAAACTCTTTGACATAGGACAAGATCTTTGTGTTGTCAGAGATACCTAAGGATACAAGCAGCTGGAACTTACCTCGACTTCTTTCTCATTTGGGAAGTCACTGTAGGATAAGAAGAAGTAATCATGTAACAGACTGCAGCTTTAAATTCATACCTGCAGGTGATCATTGAAAGCCACACTTACAGCTCATTTTGCTTTGTTTTATCTCCTTTAATGCCACCTGCAGCGGGTGAACTCCCTGAGAAGAGGGGAAAAAGAAGTTCTCAGACAAAAGCAGAAAAACTAGCCTCTCAAAAACAGCTTGTGAAAGTCTTTTAAACTCCAACAGAAGCCGTTGGTTAAAAATTTCCAGTGTTAAGCTCTTGACAATAAAAGCAACTTGTGTACCTCAGTTAGAGCATCAGAAAGACAGCACAGTACTATCCTTTATATAAAGCCCAAAAAGTTAGTTGTTTAGCTGGCTTCACCTGGCATCTAATTAGTATAGGAATGTTTAATTATAGGTTTGGGGTTACATCCACAGCCCATAGATTCAGGCTGTTACATGACTTAGTACATCACTAACTTCCAGTGAACTCCAAAAGCAAGAGGTGAGGTGTCTGGAAGAGTGGAAATGTCTAAGCACAGTTCAGTAGATACACTATCTTGTTTATCTAGATGATATTACCCCAAGCTCTATCTAGCACAGAGGATGCTGTTTACAGATCTTTGGGAAGGGCAGGCATATCAGAACTGTTTCAGATATCTCAACTCCTTTGCGACTTGTAAGAAGTTTTCCCTCCTGTCCAGAGGAAGACAGAGCCAATGAAATCAATATCTGTAGGAAACAGAGCAGCAGATTTTGCATGATAACATTTTCCTTCTCTCTGGTGCTAGTCCTTTCTGACCTCTAACTGTAGCTGCTATTCCTTAAAACAAACCCCCTTCAAATAATTGGCGTGGGGTAGGCAGCTCTTTGCACCTCTTCACCCAGATCTTGACCCAGATGATTAAGCCCTGCTCTCCAGTGAGTTATGTGAATGTATCCCACAAAAACCTCTTACCTTTCCTACTGGAAACCACAGCTTGTCCTTCCTGACTCCGCTCTTTATGATTTTTCTTTTCCTGGTCCACCTCCTAAAGGCACAGAAAGCAGTTAGAGCACGTGAGCAGCCCCAACACCAAGAGGATCCTGTTCCCTCTCACAGTATTTTTCTTTGCCACAGCTCAGCCAAGTCAGCTCTATGTTTCGCTGCCACTAGGACTCTTACCACGTCTTGCTTTAAAACATTTTGAAATGCGTTTTTGTCTTCTTCCATCATAGGACAGAATTCCTTCTCAATCAGATCTGCTCCTGTGGAGAAATATTCCCAAAATCAAATGTAAGGATAAAAACAAAGCAAGACTTCAACACCCAGCATACTAGACACAGGCCAACAAGACTAAAAGAAACTGCAGTAAATGCCAGGAGAAAGCATTAAGAAGGAGAGGCAACAGCAAATAACACGATAAAGTCATAGAGGAAAAAGTACGATAATTTTGCTTGGCTTGGAAAAAGTTCTATTAAGAAGTGTTACGTGCCTGCAGGTGAGAATATTACTCCTGGTTGTAGTTGTTCCAGCTGAAGTTGCAAGAGTTACAGTAACATTCATTTGGATAAATTAATTTCATTATTTTGCCACCAGCATGTTTTTAGCCATGTTTTTCTGTTTGTCTGATTGCTCTTTACGGAGGCAGTTTATAATTATTTGGAATTCCATAAGCACAGGAATATGTAAATAAAAAGAATATATTCCATGCAAAAACTAACAGGACAAGTGATGAGTATTTGTAATTCTCTTCTTTCACTTTATAAAATATCAGGCAAAGTCAAGAAAATGATGCTACTTCAGCTGCTGTTACAGAGGAGGTTGAGCACAACCAGATCATGAAATGCATGCAGTTGTGGTATTTCAGTTGTCCATAAAGCTTTAAACACAGTCTGCCACTTGGATCATCCTTTGAACCTAAAATCTGAGCTAGCAGGGTGCTGAGAGAGTCAGAATAACTCTTTCCTGGAAGATGAACTGATAAGTTCAGGAACTGATGATCCCAGTTTGAACTTTTAAGTGCCACAGTCCAAAAAAAAAAAAAAAGTTTTAAATCAGGCAAAAATAACCACCAGGAAAACAGCTATTACAAAGATTTTAAAAGGAAAATGTTTAAGAAACTGAAGGAAGTGGGTCACACTAATTTCTTGTGTAGCAGTAACTCTGGTAGCTATTTATACATTTTAGAACATCCAGATATTTTTTTGGGCTGTTTATGTAGTCATACACCCCTACAAAGATGCAAACCAAAAGAAGTGGCACAACAAGAAGCTTCAAATCTGAAGTGTTTTCACTTTTCATCCTTCACATTAACACCCATCTCTCCTTAGCACTTCCTTTAGTCCCAGCTGATTTTTGCAGCAGCCCTACGTATCTGACCTGGCAGGCTCCCAAGCAGAAGAAATTCACAGAATCACAGAATGTTAGAGGTTGGAAGGGACCTCTAGAGGTCTTCTAGTCCAGGCCCCCTCCCGGAGCAGGATCACGTACAGTAGGTCACACAGGAACGCGTCCAGGTGGGTTTTGAAAGTCTCCAGAGAAGGAGACTCCACAACCTCTGTGGGCAGCCTGTGCCAGGGCTCTGTCACCCTCACAGTGAAAAAGTGTTTTCGAATGTTTTTGTGGAATCTTCTATGCTCCAGCTTGTATCCATTGACCCTTGTCCTATCATTGGATGTCATTGAAAAGAGCCTGGCTCTGTCCTCCTGACACTCCCACTTGACATATTTATAAACATTAATGAGGTCACCCCTCAGCCTCCTCCAAGCTAAAGAGCCCCAGCTCCTTCAGCCTTTCCTCATCAGGGAGATGTTCCACTCCCTTCATCATCTTTGTGGCTCTGCACTGGACTCTCTCCAGCAGTTCCCTATCTCTCTTGAGCTGAGGGGCCCAGAACTGGACACAATATCTCAGATGTGGCCTCACTAGGGCGGAGCAGAGGGGCAGGAGGATGCCTCTCGTCCTGCTAGCTACTCCCCTTCTAATACACCCCAGGATGCCATTGGCCTTCTTGGCCACGAGGGCACATTGCTGGCTCAAGGCCATCCTGCTGTCCACTAGAACCCCCCAGGGTCCCTTTCCCCTACGTTGCTCTCCAGCAGGTCAGTCCCCAACCTGTACTGGCACATGGGGTTGTTCTTTCCTGGGTGCAAGACTCTACATTCGCACTTGTTGTATTTCATAATATTTCTCCCTGCCAAACTCTCCAGACCGTCCGGGTCTCTGAATGGCAGCACAGCCTGCTGGTGTGTCAGCCACTCCTCCCAGTTTCATGTCACCAGCAAACTTGCTGACAGTGCTCTCTAATCCCTCATCCAAGTCACTGATTGAACAGCACTGGTCCCAGCACTGACCCCTGAGGGACCCCACTAGACACAGGCCTCCAACTAGGCTCTGCCCTATTGATTACAACTCTCTGACTTCTTCCCTTCAACCAGTTCACAACCCACCTCACTACCTGATCATCTAGACCACACTTCCTCAGTTTAGCTACAAGGATGCTGTGGGAGACTGTCAAATGCTTTACTGAAATTGTGTGGAAGTAGCAAAAGCCACAAATGGAGATTCATCAGCATCTCCGTTCTAACACCAGAAACACTTTCTATTCAGAATTAGCAGCAGGAGTCTCAGGCTTCAAAGCTACCTGGACTCTTCCTGACGTGTTTTGCACATCTGTTTCCTCCTCGCCAAAGACACCTAAACCTCATACAAAAATTGAGAGCAGAGACAAATTATGTTTAAGTGAAAGGACTGAATTGGAAAGGTAGTATTAAAGAAACAAACCCAAACAAGAAAGGATGACAAAATATCTTGTATTGAAGTAAAGGTTACAAAGGTTACAAACAAGTGTATACACGTAGCCTTTACTGCTTGTTCGGATGAGCTATTTTTTTAAAAAAAAATAGCTTAAAAACATTGTGTACACATAGTCCAGTTTTGGTTTTAGTTTTTAAGTGGCAGAAGCATCTTCAAATCTGGTAAGAATTTTTCTGAGTGTTTACAGCTAGAGCAAAAGACAGAACAAATGCCTCTATCCTCATTTATCCTTTTTACTCATCCCAGCTTCTTTGTGCACTGAGCTTTGGTTTTAAGAGAGAAGAAAACATTTAGTCTAGCTGTGTCACTAAGCTTTTTAAAACCACAAAAAAAAAAAGCATTCTCTCTACTCCTAAAATTGCCAGGTGTTTAGTACCCACACAATGTCTTGTCAGCGAAGCAAGCATCAAGATTTCACTCCATTATTTCATGTTTATCTCTTGCAGTACAACCAGCCTCCTGTAGGCAGTAAGGCCTTATTCCTACTCAGAGGTTTATGGAGGGTTGAGAGTACTTGCAGGTAAAAGTGTGTTCAACAACAGAAAAATCACAAGTCATTTTTATTTCTCACTCTTCTTCCTCACTTAAGATGTGCTGAGAGCAAACCATTTCCTCACTGACAGCCTGCTGCAGCAATTACTGTACCTGATGCAAGACCAGCCAGATCCTTATTGCAGTTTTCCTCCATTGCTACAGAAGTTGGCACATCTTCTCTTTCACACGAGCTTTTTTGTGATTTTCCCTCTGTAACAAGGCAGCCTGTAACATCAGGAAACAGAAAACGGTGCTCTTACTGTTCAGTGAGCGCTCAGAATTCCGTATATCTATTTCCAAGACTTTCTGTGCAAAAGATCAATACATCTGTGCCCCAAAGTAAGGGCCTACCTGTTACTGGTGTAGTGCTTTCCAAAGAGGTTGTGAGAACTTCTTGGGGTGAAGTTAAGCGGTCACTGCCAAAATAAAATTCTTTCAGATACTCATCCATATTACCCAATCTTGACAGAGGCTTTTAAAAGCTTGCACAAAACCTGACCTGGATGGGAACAGACTGGCTGGTAGTGCTGCCTCTCCACAGTCAATCTTAATGGAAAGAGAGAGGATTTCATTATCAGGGAAAGGGTTGTGAGTAAAAAGTGTGTACATCAGTTTTAATAATTCGCCTAGCTGTGTCCAAATTATTTCAGCAGCAAAGAACTGGATGGTAAGTACATGCAGATTCATCTGCTAGTCTAAAGCCACCCACACATACATTATGTATGTTAGCATGTTATCATTAGAAACAACCAGGTTTCTAGAGAAATTTTGTCTCAGAAATATCATACTTAGAGATGCATTTTCATTCCTGATCTCACGTTTTACTCCTAACACTTATTTTTAAATGACCAACATACACATCACTACATCACTGTTCTATCTTAATGCTGTTCATGAAGATATATTAATTTTCAAGGTCTTGACCTCAAACCCTACAAGTGAGGTACACAGGGCTTCACCAGGCTGTAGAATTGTTTAGGTAAATAAAAGCATTACTATTAAGAGATCAACCAAGCAGATGACTCAGAATGCAGAAAACTTGCATATTGTGTTGCACATTTTAGCATCTGTCTTTGAATGACACTCGTTTTCAATACATCACATAACGATTATCCAGCCACTTCAGAAGGCTTCAGCCCTCCTCCTTTTTATGCCAACAGCAGAGAGAAATTCAGCAGTTCAAGGCTGATACGTAGTTTTTGCTCATGTTCCTTTAGCCACTACAGTGCGGTTTTGGACCCGAGCCTTATTACATCAAGACAAAACCAGCATCCTTTAAAATCTTTTTCATTCAATATCTCTCTTGCCATATTAAAATATCCCTGAATAACTCCCACTTGCTTATTCAATTGATAGATTGTATCTCTTTATAGGTGAAAATACAGGATAAAACATTTTTAAAGTGTTGTCAGTAATCACGTGTGATGAACTCCATCCACAGCTGAAGAGGAGTACTAAAAAACTAAACAAAAACTAACACCCAAAAACACCCCAAAAAACCCACAGCACAGAACTACAAGCCACACACAAACAAAAACCTCAGAAAAGTCAAACACAAACCCCAAATCTATCTCCAAGCAGAGAAGGTATGAGGC
This sequence comes from Apaloderma vittatum, assembly GCF_000703405.1. Taxonomy (NCBI): domain Eukaryota; kingdom Metazoa; phylum Chordata; class Aves; order Trogoniformes; family Trogonidae; genus Apaloderma; species Apaloderma vittatum. Next base: position 20,200 of record NW_009711884.1, read on the forward strand.
TAGTCAGCATTCAGGTTCCAGTATCCCCCCTCCCCCCAAAAAATGTCCTCAGAGGACTCAGGAAACCCAGCAAAACAGAAAAAGAGGTGACCAAGGCCCCCACTCACTTCCGTAAGGAGCAAACTGCTCCCACATCAGGAAGTGCCGTCTCTCTCTGTCTCTCCTCTTAGCCACCCATTGGAGCTCAGCTGAACTCAGAGAGTCTTGCCCCAGCCAAATGGATGTTTCCTCTAGTGCAAATCCACAATATTTTTATTCCTATTTGAATTCTATATTAAGCTGAAGGAAGTACAGCACCACTTTTACCTTGTTCGGGCCATTGAGTCTACAGAGTATTGGGGAAAGAAAAGGTGAAAATTAATAGCGTGGTGGAAGGAAAACAAAAGCCTAAAGGGTTTTAAAGCAAAGACACACGCACACCACCGCACAAGTAAGAACACCCTTGCATCACTGGAACTGACTAAAGCCATGTATCATTCTACAGGTCCTCTCCTTCCCTGTGTAATCACAGGGTCGATGGTTTCTGTTTGCAATGAAGAAAAAATTCATTTTTTGAAACCCCACACTGCCTGTTAGGATTGTGAGCTCCTGTGGATTACAGAGTGCATTTAAATATAGAAGAAACAACAACAACAAACCCCCACATTCTGGGAGGCATTAGAGAATGGTTCTTCCTAATAAAAGGAGCGTGTCAATGAAGATCCTACAGTACCATTCTTGACCACTTTGCCCCTGACTCCATCCTTTTGATTAGCATAATAATCCAAGGATCCTTGATCCCAGCAGACAAATCCTGGCCACAGCTTTGTAGAATTCCTCCCAATCGAGCATTGACATTTGGAAGGCCTATCATCTGGTTTTCAGATTGTGATACTACTTTTATATTTATAAATCAAAACAAGTATAGAAATCCTAAGCTGCTTCTGGCCCTCACAAGAGATCCTTTAATAGATAGCCCCTAAATTCCTACAGTGACAAAGCTTTGACAAAATAATTAGTTACATGCCAAAGTGATCGATTTGCTCAAGTGCATCTACAATCAGTGTAACAACAGCAAAAAAAAAAAAACAACAAAACCCCACCAAACAACAAAACAATCCACCCCATGGAAACTTTTGCTATTAAATGAGGATATTCAAATTTTGCTGCAAGTCAGTTTTTAGAACACTGTTCACCACCTGGTTTTGCCTTTTCTCGCAGGCAAGCTCTAGCATTTTCATTTCCCCCCTCTAGATTATGCACACAGAAAGTTTATATTTATATAAAGGGGCAGAAACAGAAAACTACATTTCTGAGCCCAGCTGGAGTTGCAGAAAGCTACAGAGCAAGGAAGCACAGGCACATCAACCAACTTTGCAAGGCTGTAGCTTTCCAGAAGGACTGGATAAAACTTAAATAGCAGCAGCACAAGTAAGGAGTTCCTCACCTGCTTTACCCCAACTGAGCAGTGTGCTGAAACCACAAGCAGTTCCCACCACTCTTACTTTTTATCCTTACTTCACTTTCCGATGGGATTTGCCACTACCACCAGACCGCTTGCAGGTACCACACACCACCAGGGGCAGGTCTGAGGTTGCTTGCTCATCAGTCCTGCAAAGCTTATCTCCAGGTTCACAGAAACTGCTGACCAATATTACTCCATCATCACCACCAACACCAATATTGGAGTTTGTAAAGCTAAGCAGAAGCCCTGCAAGGCAGGGCTGAGGTTTTCGAGAGTGAGTATTGTGGCACTGAGCACAGCTATGAGAAAGCTGACTGACAGCTCAAGCTGTAGATGCAGGATTCAATACAGCAGTGAAGGATTATCTGAGCACATCAGCTGAAGGAAGGTTTTCATACAGCAAAGCTTTTTCAGTTGTTACATGTTAGCCGTGGAAGAAAGCACAAAGACAGAATTTACAAGTAAAACATCCTGTAGCTTCTTGCAGGTGGATAATAAAAAGAATGAAATCACCGACTTCTCTGACAGAAGTGAGAATTATTGCAGAAATAGCACCGTCTCAAGCCTTGAAACCATGTTTAATACATTCCTGTTAAAAGCATAACCCCGATGCACATGAATGTCAAGACATAATTATAGGATCCCAGAAGTGTGCCCAAATAGAAGGGACTACCCCACACAGAACAAGATGTCCCAGCACCCCACTGACTGATGCCAGCTCCATTCACCTGGCATCAGCACTGGATTTTAGCTGCTCAATCCAGATCTGTGCCCAAGAAAAACTTGAACACTTGAACTCATTCAAAACCGTATCTCAAAACCATATCTCAGGCAAAAGACAGCACTCACCTCGGGAACTGAAGAGTCCATCATTGTAACGGAAACAGGAAGGTCTGCATCAGTATAGTTACCAGCAGAGCATATTTTCCACCTGGCAATACACATTTTATTTGCCTATTGCCCAAACAACAGTGAGATATATTGCTCATTTACCTTAAGCGTATAACGGAAGTCACCACTATATGTAGACTCAGACAGCTGGTCTCTCTGAGAAAGATAAATTTATCACTAAAATAAAACCCTCCTCCCAAACCCACCACCACTCCTTCTCTCAATCTCCTCCACACTGCACAGTTCTACAGAAACACAGTGGGTAAATCTTCAAGAGCTGCTGAGTCTTTTGTTGCAGACTGCGTGCCTCTGCATTTTCATGACCATCCTTATTTTTTAAAATACTCACACATTAGCTTTCATAATCTTAAGTAGATCAATCCCTATTTTAAAGATCTAAGGAGTCAGCTTGATAAGCTAAGAACAAAAAAGTGACTCCTCAAAGTCAATCAAATTTTGACTCCTTAACAGGAATGTCAGCTGCAAGTTAAATACTGAAAATAGACACAAAAACACCTATATCATGCCTCAGTTCTCCAGCATGACAGGGAAACATCATCACTAGTTTTGGCTGGCTGTCATACAAACAGTTTAAGTAGAAAGTTTTAATATTACTTCTCTGATTAGAAACAAAGTGCTAGCCTAATAAGACCATTAGCCGACCACCAAGTGTCCAGTATTTCCTCTAAGGGATGTCTTGCTCTTGAATTCCACATGCTGCTGGGGATACAGCTTGACCTTGGAACCCACTAGATCCCCTGGACTCTTCCAGCCTTAACCCCAAAGGCATTATTTGCCATCTTACTTGTGTCCCAGTTCACAGCTTTCGAACATGGAGCTGCCAGAGCTCAGTCTACAAGGATGATGCCAGCTGTGCACAGGAGAGTTATTCAGGCATGAGGTTTCCAAAGCCAGAGCATCTGTTATGAGAGAGAGATGTGAGAAGTGGTGGTCATTAGCAAATCAGAATTTAAGACAGGTGTCAAATTTTAACAAAGTCTAAGCTAATCAAAGAAACAGACCAATCAAACAGATTTATAGTGAGACAGCTTCCATCTTGGTATGAAGCCCTGGATAGGTGGCCTTATCATATTTTGTAGATGGACAGTCTGTAGCTCCTAGGGATTTTCCATCAGTCAGGCAAGAGAAACCTCCATATAGACAGCTTTGTGGCAGGGAATTGTTTTGTGTGGCAGAGAGGGCTGGGAAATAGAACTTCCTTTTTCTATCAATACTTGATTGGTGCAAGCTGAGAATACTTGCCTGATTTGTGGCTCAGTTGTGATATTACAGCAAGTTGCAAGAACACCCTGAGCTGGTGCACTTAAACAGCCCGCTCTGAGTGCTCTTATAAGGTGCACACGCAGTCAGGCAAGATCTTCTGTTTCTCCCACTACAATGTCAAATTACATTTGAGTACTTGATAGTTTGCGTGCAAGGAAACCCTGTGTTGTACCAGCGTACTGCTGGAATAAACACATTGTCTGTAAAATCTGAAACGTTCTCTGCAGTTCTGTGGCCCTGCAATGCTTACCTGCCAGTGGTTGCTTTTAACACTTACAAAGCTTGAGATTGTTGCAGGGAAGTATAAACACTTTATGAATGCAGAAAAATCAACAAAATACAATTATTTGGTTCTCAGTAGCTATGTTACCTCTTCAAGTTTTCAAACCAGAAGTGACCTCACCTCAGCAGCCAACCAGCAGAACATTACTTGTACAACTCAAGCGCCCTTGATCCAGACTGCCAAGCACATTGTCAGGAATATACTTGGATGAATGGATTTATACCAATAGTTCCTTAAGTTTTTGGGGATTTCTCTTAGGCTGGCACCTTTTCAGGGCTTTCATTGCAATCACTACAAACATGGTTCAGCCTCCTGGATTTCATGCAGAAGTAGGCTAAAGCCATCAACAGATTTTTCTCCACTATAACAGCACACTTAGCACTATTGATACTGTTCTATCAACAGCATCAACCTATATTTCAGGAGACAGACAGAAAAATGGCCAACACCACCAGGTCTTACCTAACAGAGGTGTACTACACCAGTATGAAATTCCCAAGGGCAATATCCTGCAAAGTTCAGCATACAAGATGTGTCCTTCACTCCATAGCTGTTTAGAGCAGTTGAGCTGCTAGTTGAAAGAAGAAAGTGCTGCTGTTGTTCAATAGCACTGGGTACATGAATGCCACCAACTCCTCTCCCACACACAGATACAGTTACATCTGCATAATGTAATATTATATGAATACATTATCTGTTGCTGTTTTTTGTCTAGAAAAGTTCACATCCTTAATGGGCAGAATAAATACAGGAAGAGGTAAAACTCCACTTTTCATTTGCAACAGACGTGTTGATTCAAGTTGAATCTGAAACTAGATGCTACAAAATCAAGCAAGATGAGCAGGACGGGAGAACCTAAATACTGCCCAAAACCCTGTGGGGAAAACCCAAATCAAACCAAGCACCTTTCAGCCAAGATGAAGAGACAGACTGTGAAGGGGAACATTCCTCAGGTGTCCAGAAGCTATGTCCAGCAGCAGGAGGAGGAGGGCAGCTCCAGCTTTGGCTGCATGGAGATGATGGGCCGCCCACCCCCAACCCTTGCTCTTGAGTGCACAGCACTTGGTTGCTCTTTAGTGCTGAAGAGCCATCGTCTGGAGATGGCTACAGGAAACCTCGGAAGCAACACTTAGGAGGCTGCATTTGGCCCAATGTTGCTTAAGTGGTGAAGAATGAAAAAGTAATTAGCAGATATAAACCCATCTTCAGTCCCCAATCCTTCTCAAAATACACTTATTTTGTCACAGTAACTGTTCAGAAGCAATAGGGACCTGGTTTTGCAGTGAGGTTTTGAAAACACTATTTTATGTCTATATATATGCGCATACATACATACATAAACACACATTTCAAATTTTTCAAAATTTACTGAATGCTTAACTTGGCAAAGTTTTTCACAAGGAATGTTGTTTATATCCTGCAGGTTGTGGGGGAAAAAAAACAAAAACAAAAACACCAAAACCAAACGCCCAAGCACAAAATAGTGCCACATTTTAACAGTCTCAACAACAGTCATAGCAAGCACACTCACCATCCCTTTTATTGGCTCAGCTAATGTGTGCAGCAGACTATAGTCAGATTCTAATTCTGCACAGCACTGTTGCAAGAGAGTTTAAGGCAGGCAGACGTAGAAGAAAAAATTTTTTTTTTTTAAAAAAAGGAACACTACTAGTGATTATGAAGAAAATGAAGTTTGGTCTTTCCAACTGAATTGCTTTCAGCTATCAGGAAAACTATGAGGTTGTTCCCCCTTGCTACTTTCAACCTTTAGTTATGGACAAATACAAGTTTTATTCACATGCTGCTGGTCCACAGTTTTCATTCTGCTCCTCTGATGCCCCTGTTACAGCCTTGGATACATTTTAGGATCTTCTGTTTGTTTTTTAAATGTTTGCTATTCTATGTTAAATTCTAAGCATTCAGACCCCGAGGTATCACATTCTTTAATAAAGCAGGTTGGAAAAAGTTATCCCACAATGTCTCACCCTCTGCTCCTTTCCAAACCTGTACAGTGTTTTTATTTAAAGCAAAGCACTCCAGATTTCTATGATTTCTAACACATTTCCACAGAGCGACACAAAGGTTACAACTCTTTCACTGCCTATTCCAATGCTTAAATACTGAAAAGTGTTTGATTACAAGATTTTAATAATTTGTTTTCAAGACTGTCTACAGAAGAGGGCTGATTGTGGGGGACAAACCACACCAATGTATCAGGAAAAGCTTCCCTCATCCCAGGAGCACCAACAAGTGTTTATAGTAAGGCCAGCACCACATTTCTAAGCTGTGACCTATTTTTTCCAGAAAGCTGAAGAAGGAAGGACAGTTTACTGCCCCCGCAGCTATGTACATGTTAAAGAAGAAATCAGACACTGCCAAATTTCTTGTGGTTTCTCTCAGCTGTAGATATCCTTCCACCAGAGCACCTCCTGTGCAAGCCTACCTTTTCCTCTGCCACCAAACAAGCATCATACCTGACACAGCAATTCACAGAGTCGCCTTTGAAGCAGTTCCCATCTCAGTACATTAGCAGTTACTATGAAGAGACATTTACAAGTCTTACAGGGCTCCTTAAAATTTCCTAACAAGTAGTCAGGTGTTACAGCATCTTTAGAACTGACAACTGCTTGTCACAAACCCATTGTACTTTGCTTTAGTCCGGTTATACCTACAACAGTTTTCCACAGGAAAGACTTAGAGTTATGAGTTCTGCCATACAGCAAACACTAGGCACTTTTCCTTCCCTTTAGCTACATTGCTCCTTTCTATAAAGGGCAGGGACAATGCTTCCCCACATTGTCAGCATCAAGTGCCACAGTTCCCTGTGACAACGGACAAGTCCCTTGTGACTTACTGGAGGAGAAGCATTTTACCTTCCAACTTAATGTTCAGAGTTGGAAAGGGACACACTATTTCTGTTGTTACACCTCTTACTAAAAACGCCAACCCCACAGTTTGAAGGGAGCAGTAAACACGAAAGCAACATGTGCAAGAGTTAATGGTGGCACATTACCAGCAGTTACTCACTTCTCTGCTCTTCCACCTTTTCCTGAAGTAACTGGCAAGTGCTTGATAAAGCTGCATTCATGTCCTTGAGTTTTTGCTGTTCAGAAATGGCTTCCTCTAACTTGCATTTCAAGGATGCAACTTCTTCACAAGCAGAGTGAAGGGCTTCAACTTGATCCTCCATCTAAGCACAAAACAATATTTTAAAAAAAAAAAAGATAACAGAAAAACAATAAAAATAGAACAGCCTGGCTAGCACGAGGAGTTTCTACAGCTCACACAAGTGAAGTCAAACTGCATCTGCTCATTATCAGGAAATGATAAACCTCCCTTTGAACTTCTGGTTTTTATGTTGGGGTGGACTATGTATGGAAGCTTTCTCCTTCCCTCTCTTTTAACCACTACAAATACACAATGCTGCCTCTTTAATCAGACAGCTGTCGTCACCACCCCATTAGCTTTTACTTTCTCCACCAGTTCCACTTTTGCAGGGAGACGTTCCATTCCAAACACGTGATTTCCATTCCCAAGATCCGTGACGCGCTGCACACAGACTTTTTCATCTGCTTGCTCTTTTCCCCGAGTAGAAGGAAACAGAACTGTCCCTTACCTGTTTGCTTGCATCCTCAAGCTGCTTTGTAGCTTTTTGCAGCTCTGAAGCAAGGGCTTCCGCCTGGCCAGAAGTTTCCTCTTGTAACTGTTTGACAGCTTCTATTTCGCGTTGCCTGCCGGGGCAAGAGAGCACAAACCACAGTCTGCTACTGACATTTTAGAGCCGGCACACCTGGGGGATGACACGCACTGGTGGTTAAGATATCCATCAAGAACCACCTTCAGCCGTTGCATATTGCAGCTCCCCAGAATCTGGCACTAGGGGATTTGGTTCTTGCTAAGCATAATTCACCCCAGTAGGCAGACAAGGCTTATCTATAACAGCTCCAGAATTAGGAAGCAGATTGAGGCTTTTCCCTGGTTTCTCCAGTTGACCAGTGCAATAGCTGTGCCAGCTGGCTACCATAGTGTAAGCCTATGGAATATCCAAAGGACTCTGAAAGAGCTACAGCTTCTGCAAATTTTTGCAGTTTGGTCAAAAGAATGTATTATCCTATGATTTGGAAAAAAAATAATTTGATATAGTCAATTGTTTCTAGAAAAGATACCCTCTGAAACACTGGGAAGTTAATCTGATGATGAAGCTGTGTATCTACAATAATAGCTCCAGTGTATTTCACTGGACAGCAAGCAGATGCCATCAGAACCAGCTTCAAGGAATCCCCTCTTTCACCGCAGAAGTTCTTTGCCCGTTACTTTCTCTAGCTCAGCTTCACAGGGTGGGGGGGTTTTGTGCATTTTCTTTTTTTCTTCTTCTTGCTACTACCACAAACAATTTTTGATACAGAGGAAAAGCTTTCAGAAACCAAGCCACCCGTATTTTTACCAGCTCTTTTTCAAGCTAAGAGAGAGCATGTGGGTGTTCTACATTAACAGCTTTACATGGAAGTTAAATCAGGCAGAAGCGCAGTGTGACTGCATGGTGACAACTGAAGACACATATGCTAAATGTAAAGTTTTGCAAAGGATAATAGAAGGCTGACACTGTGTAAGCCTGGATTCCACAAGACAACAAATTCAGATTAGTTGTTCTAGCAAAAAAAATAAAAATCAAAAAAACCCTACAAAAAAAACCCCACCACACACCCACTTGAGTAGATACTTCCCTGAATGTCTGAGGGAGGACGGAGGACAGGCAGAGGTTTACACCTGCTATCTTTTGCTGCCATATTTGTAACACCAAAACTCCTAGCAGGAAACGTGCCAATAATTTAAAAATCTGATGTTACATTTTCATAGAATGGCTAGAAATCCAATGTTATATTTTCATATTTAATGAGATAACTCCCTGAAGCTATGCAGTCAAGACCTTATATCACCTGTGGCTAGCAATTGTCTCCCAAAGCAATGACACCTGTAGGCATATGTTTTATGGGTCTTCTGCTTAACACAAAACCAGCAGTTTATTTAACGATTGCACCTGCTAGATAGACAGTGCTTTCTTGCTTTAACTGCTCTGTCTGTTGTCTCCCTGGTGTTTTCAAAAGACATCTTCAAGATCACATGTTACTTCATACACAAACCTTAGCTCTCCCTCATAGTGTAAATATTAGGCTAAAACCAGATCCAATCTCCAAAACAGCAGATACCTTCCTCTGGGAAAAAAAGTCTTCAAAATTTAGTAAACTTTTGTCCACACGACCAAAAAAAAAAAAACAACAAACCACAAAACCACCAACAAAGAAAAACAAACCAAAAATGTATACTGCCAAAAAAAACCCAAATAAACAAACATCAAAATTGAAAGACACACACATGCTTTGAGGGGTACCTGGCAGAAAGCTCTTTTCCCAGGTGAAATTGCTCTGTCTTGGTTCTCCTCAGGTTGCCTGCCATTCGAATAAAATCTTTCTCTAGGGTTTCTTTATATTTTTCCAGGAGATGAAGTTTCTGGATCCAAAGGTGTCTTTTTTCTCCTAGTTCTTGCCTGAGAACCTGTGGAATTTTGAAAGTGAGTTGTCATATGGTTATATGAAGAGCAGAGCCTGAGACTAATTCACAGCCCCAGTTTACATAGTTAGCATTGATTTCCCTGCTCCACCATTTAGTATCATCATCTGCATCCAAATCTTTTAGCAATAAAGAATGTGGATTGTTGTCAGTATTTTCTAATCTACTCACATAGCTTCAGGTTGGAAAGTCAGAGAGAGAAATGAATAAAAATACATTTTTAATGAGGAAATGATTATAAAAGAGAAATGCGTGTTTGCTTTGTACAAAACAGTGTTCTGTGCAGTCTAATAGATTAACAAAGCTACCTAAGCTTCAGATTTGTGCCTTTTAACTCCGGAATCTGATAGCATGGGGGAATCAGAGAGGCTAGGCTCCTGCCAACTGTTAGTACTTTACAACTTTGTTTTAATTATGCAATATATAACAGTTTGCAAAAGAAAACACAAGCCTTCTGTATGTCAGTTCAATTTGATAAATGGCTCCAACTTTTTTCAGAAAGTTACTTCTAAGTTGAAAGCCATTCTCAACCTTCCTTTCTGAGCAGATCTAGGGTGCACAGATAGCCCTCTTCCTCTTTAGCCCTTGTAAAACAAATAAACTGTTAGTAAGCATTTATAGTAAGCATGGTAGGAGATTACATAATGCACAAGGGAGTCTTCACCACTTGCTCTAGAAAAGTTCTATCACAAGATACTCAAATGCAGCAATAAAAAGCATATTTCATAAGGGGAAGTTTCATTAATGACCATCTTGCAGGAATCTTATAATTGATAAAAATTTAAACTTTTATGACCCTTTCCTCAAAGTACAACTAACCCCACTGCACCCATTTGAGTGCGTATTACAACAAAATGAAAAGAAACCCAAACCAATAAATCCACATTTCAGTTTGTCACACCCATCTAGCAGATGAAATCCAAGGGATGACCCCTATGACAAAGGCTTTCAGTTTTAACACCAATTTGTAGGAAGAAAAAGGGGAAGAGGATAAAAACAAAGTGCTAAGTAACATTGCGTTGTCTGTATTTCACTATCAGTGACTTACGGTATAAAAGTACTGAGAAAGAAGAATCCAGTCCTCTTTCTCTGACCTCATTTAAATGAGCATACAGAGTCTTCAGCTTTTAAGAATGCTTAAGGAGAATCAAACAGAGGTCAGGCAAGAAGGAGGCTCGTATTCCATACATTAGATCAAAGGAGAAAAACATCAATTTTGCAAGTAGGTAACATGGCACATACTTGTAAGTTAGACTCTAATGTTGTGAGCTTCAAACAACCAGTCAAAAAACACAACACCTTAAGACATCAGGTATATTGCATTAAAAAAACCCCAACAAGATAGCCTGAGCAGTTTACCAGAAAGGCATGGGATGGAATTGTGTGCAAATGTCCACAGCTTGAAGATCAGTTTCGCAGCCAAGGAAGGCAGCCTTTGCTCTTAAAATAACATGGTTTGGAAACATAAGGGGTACAGCTTTGTCAATGCATACATGCCAGCAGAAGAGAGAAAAAGTTTTTACTGTCACCACCGATACATGCTTAAATATATGCATATACACACAAAAACAAAGGCACACTTAAAATATGCTTTATATATAGCATACTTTAAAGCGTGCTTAAAAATACTGAAACCCAACAAAGTATGTCCATAACATATCTCACAGGAAAGGGTAGGGAGGTGTTTAGGCTTCAAGTGATATTGTATGCTACAAGTTTTAATTTTAATTTTTTTTTACAAAAGCTTTCTTTAGGCCTTTAAGAAGGTACTTGGAATTTATTTTTTTAGATGTTGTTTGGCTCCATATACCATATTTCACATGTATCCGACTTGTTCTACCTAGGTGAAGACAATATGTTTAACATTAAGTCACTTAGGTGGTTTATCACTTAAATGGTTTAGTGTTAGGGTGGTAGGTTGGACTTAATGATCTTAAAGGTCCTTTCCAACCTTTATGAGTCTATGACTTCCCATTCCAGCAGGTCCCAGAAAGGCAAGACCTTTTTTTTTCAGACGATCTTGTTTTTCCTCAATCCTCTGTTAGCTTAGTTTCCAAATGCCTTGCTCTCTAGGAGCCAGAAATAGGATACTTTTGCCATGATTAACTCAATACCCACACTAAAAGTTTTTAGCTTCATACGTTTAACGGGAGTATGATCTCAACATGAACAGTAAGTTAACAAGCTTTTTTGAGGTGTGACAGTATTGAAGGAGGAAGGTTTTAGTCAAGATGAAAAAGCTACATCAACCCATGAGCCAGCAGTTTCCGCAGAGTCTACCCATGGTCATACCAGGAATGAGAGACTGAGATGGTCCCACCTTCTTTAAGTGAAAGCTAGCTGCAGAACTGGATGACTCCAATGATTGCTCCTGCCTGCCCAGGAAGGATGAGTAGGGCCAGCTACAGTATTTTGCAGCACTAGAGGAAAAGCGTAGCTTACTGCTCAAAAGCTAACAGCTTAGAGCAGCACAGACTGTGGTGCCACCCGCTATTACACAAGTGGGTTTTTGCCTTTAGCAAAGAACTGAAAGAGAGAATTAATATATACTGTTCACTAGAGTTTTCTGTAGCAATGTTCCTAAAAACAGATTAGTAAGAAGGAGCAGGTTAGAGAAAAAGCTACATCTAGTAAGAAAAGAAAAAATTTCAGAAACCAGGCTGCTACATGGGAGGGAAGGAGGGAACAAGAGCAAGAGTTGAGCCATGACCACAGAATACTGTGGGGAAGTTCTTTTTTGCCAGTTACCTTGAGCAAAGGTCTTTCCTTTCAAGTCTCACAAGACATATGAGGAATAGTAAAAATACATTATATTGTAAAGTACATTTTTGTAGAAACTTCTCCTGTGGAGTGTGTCCAGCAAAAGCAGAACACTCTTGCCTTTCAAAAGCAAGCAAACTCTACAAAAGGTTTTGATTTGGTCACCTGGTTATAAAGACACCTCCCTCCTCCTCTTGATGGCAAAAGCATGCACTACCATAGTCAGATTCAGAGCACAGGAGAAAATGAGTGCTCAAGGCACACACAAATATGCAGTGGGCAGAAAAGCTTCACAGCTCACACAAAATAGTTTTGTTGTCTGACCTCATTTTTCTCTTGAAATCAACTTGCTTCATCTACCTTTTCTTTCAAGCATAGTTTTAACAAAGTCAGATATTGCACAAGTCAGTAAAAAGTATGGCATTTAAGTGAAAAGCAATCACCACCTTTCTCCTTCTCATAAACAAAAGTTCCAAGATATTTATCTTCATACATCCATCCCGACCTCCAAAAGGACTGCTGTGATCAAGTAACAAACCAAGCACACAGCAGTAAGATAACCACCTTAAATTTTTACATTGCCCCACTACTTCATAAAACAGCTTCACAGAAACAGTTACTTGCCGTAAGTTTTCTTTCCCAAGCCTGCTGCATGCTCATGTCAGCGTCTTTCACCCATTGTAAAGAAGTCATGACGAGCTCCTCTGCTTCAGAAGCTTCCTCTTGCTGAAAATGAATAAATAAAATCAAAGCCTGGCATTTCTACTGCTAGTCTGACACAACATTTCCCAGAATCACCCAAGTTATAAATTAAAGTGCTAAAGGAGGGGTCAAATGATATTGTTAGAGTACTCACTTGTGTGTTCACATCCCTCCCCTCCACTACCCCCCAAAGAAGCTATTCTTATTTTTTCAAAATAAGTAAATGTGACTCAATTATCAACATTTGAGGAAATCCTAAATCAAAAGGTTGACAGAAGACCACATCCGTATTCACATAAGATCAACCACTGACCAAGTCTTGCATGACAGTCTTAAATTTTTCTCCCACATATTCAGGTCCCTGAAGTAAAAACAGCACTTCACAATCCAGTGTTTCATCCAGAGACGTCCATTCAGTCTTGATAATCTTTGAAGAGATGGAAGAGCCAGGTAGCTTATTTTGGCATCTGATTACAAATCAGCATCTGTGACATTTAAACTTTCCTGAAATATGCCTGTATTGTATTTACCAGGAGGTCAGAGCTACTGAAACTTAGTTTTTCAAAATTATCATGACACAGGAATTTTAAATTAAAAAAAAAAAAAAAAAAAAAAGGGCAGCAAGCCCACCAAGATGCTGGCTTCTCCCGGTGTAAAAGTTTGCATTGTAAGCAAGAGGGAGTCAGTAGTTGGTTATCATTATTCAGAAGAGGCTTCACCAAATGAAGAATAAGCAGAACCCCTAGCTCCTTTACAGGTGATTTGGGGGAATGTGCCTCATCACAGCACTTGAGAGGCAATCACAGCCACTCGCTCTGGCTGTGGGAAGATGGAACATGGGACAATACAATACTTTTTAAATGAAGCTGCCTAGCTGAGAACACCTCTCATTTCTGGGCCTGTAGTTTTAGTCCATTAGTAGATTTTTTTTTCCTGTTGCAGATGTAACTCTTTACAAATGCACCACATAGAAAAAGAAGTAGCAGCACCGTGAAGTCTTACAAGATGCATCACTGTAATAGCACATATTTGTTATCTGAAGGGATGACAGCATTGTAAGGAAGGATAGGTCTTTCTTCTTTAGAGAAAGAAGTACAGAATAGAAGTACAGATAAAAATCTGAACTAAAACAATAATGTATTTTTTTCCCCCCAGTAGTTCTCCATTTGGGTGCTGGAAAGCTACAAGAACAGTAAATTAGAGAACAAACTTCCAGTGTTACATGAAGCGTGTCTGACCACAAGCACAGCTGCCAAGAGTCACCAAACCACACTGCTGGGTGCTCTGCAGAGGACACGGGGGACACGACAACTCCAAATCAACGGGCTCAACTGCAGTACGAAGATTTGTCAGCCTGCACCAGAATCACAAGAACGATCTTTCTCCTATGAGTCATTATCCAAGGGCCTCAGAAGAAAGAGAAAAAAAAAAAAAGAAAGAAAAAGCTGGACAGAACTGCCAATATCTGTCTCTTGCACTTGCTAAGAGGCAAAGGAACGGTACTTATGGACAGATGTTTATCTAAGTTAAAAGGATAAGTTAGAGGAAGACTACAACCTTGTCAAGGTGCTTAATTTTCTTTTTCACTACACTAGACTTCAAGGAAAAAGTCTCCCTTCCTGCAATTGGAAATTATTTTTTGTGTAAGGTGTAGGCAGCACAAGAAGCAGCAGACCATTACTTTCTTCATCATTAATAACAAATTTTGAAATTCTTCTCCTATCGGTCTGCTCTTCTGCCAGCTAAATGCATGACCCTAGCTCTTCCAGATTTCCTTTGTACTTCTCCAAGTACTTTGCTTGCTTTTCTTTAGATGAACTCATAACCTTCCCCTTCTGTGCTTGTGTGCTAAGACTAACAGCTTCAAGTCCCAGGATTATTAATGATCTACAGGGAATAAAGATTTGTTCTTTCTTTACCAATGCAAGACAACTGGGATGATAGTAAATAAAGATTTGACTCATACCTCTGAAGACTGAGCAAGCTCCAGTTCACAGTGCAGCGAATTTGTCCCTTCAGAAAGGTTGCTGTTAAATTTACACGATGGGAAACTCAACCCATTTCTAAAAGAAGAAGGGGGGAAACAAAAGAAAAAATATAAGCTTTATTTTTTAAAAACTTTCAATGAACCAGATTTCCTGGATTTTTTCCACAATACTCACAAGATCAGCTCTAGCTGCATGTGTTGCATGTTCTCCAGTAGCTTTTTTTTTTCTGCCTGCAGTGTCTAAAACATACATCAATCCTAGTTAGATTGCTGGTTTTTCATGCAGAATAAGCCTAGGATATGCAGGTTTTCCCCTCACATAGTCAAAAATTAAGGCTGGGTCACATACCTCTATTATCGAGGAGCACTCCACAACAGTTAACTTCAATTCTCTGATGGCCTCCTCCTTCTGCAGAGATTGTGGAGAAAAGAAACTTTAGAATACACAACCCAAGAACTAGCACACTGAAGTGCATCTCGTACTTAGAGCTAGGATGTTTTGTAACCAAAAGAATGCTCTACTCAATCCTATGTCACAGCAGTAAGCTATACAATTTAGATTTGAGCACCAACCTAATTATGCAACATAAAAATAGCTGCAAACCGAAAAGTAGACAATCGATTACCTTGCACATTGTCTAACAAAGCACTCAGAAGATCTTTTGTATGTAGCTCCTGAATTAAGGAGGCAGAAAAACCTCTTTCCAAGTGCTGTGTTTTACCTTATTACTTAACCTGGCTTCTGTACTAGCAGCAGCAGATTAAACTGGATGGAAGCATTCTAGTTATCACTGGAAAGCTGGGCTATATTATGCCTGGCATGAATTTTTATTCAAGCTATCTCTTAAAACAAGTTGCAGTGTTCAGAGTTTGCTCTTTTTAGTTTTCATTATTAAAGGCATAGAGTGTAGCGCTCTGCAGATTAAACACCCTCTTATGGGAGAGCTGATGGAGAACATATCAATCCCCACAGTGAGACTGTGGAGTTAGAAGTTTTCTTAGCATCACAAACTAGCAATTAAATTCAGTCATGTTTTGCCATTAGGATACGTTAGAACAGAGAGCACGGCACAGGCAAACAGAGCATTTCTTAGAGAAAACGGGTAGGAAAAAACTCCAGGTAGGAGCTCTGGTCCTCTCACCCGTTCTATGAATTCCTTTCCCCTTTGAAAACAATTGAAGTTTTTGAATGAAGAAATACACAGAAAGCTAAACAGGAGAAGTGAGTCTATGGAGCCAGGTTTCCAGCCTTGTCAGAGATAATTGTTTTATTGTGCTGAAGTTTGTGGGTGGTTTTCTTGTTTGTTTGGTTTCTTTTGTTGTTTGTGAGGTTTTGTATTTATTTTTTTTAAGGCTTGCTTTTCTCCAGGCTTGAAAAAGAAAGGCTGTCATGTTAAATTTCAGTGCCCATAAATTCTCTCCAATCTATCTCTGGATGAAGACCTATGAGAGGGGGTTTTGGTTTGTTTTTGTTTTTTTTTAAAAAAAAGCTAACACAGAAACCCACCAAACAACAAAACCCACACCCTTATCCCACAGATCCTAATGCCAACAAGCAAAGTCAATTTTCCCCACCAGTTTCTTCAAGGCTGTTTAAATGAGTCGCTTTCTTCTACAAGAACACACAATCTAGAAGTCTGCTTTTAAAACTCTCATTTAGTCACTAGACTAAAAAATCCTTTTTAATAGTAAAAGTATATTACAGAGGCTACAAGAGTTTTGAATCATTCGGGGACAAAGTGAAAGCTATTTTGGGGAAAAAAAACCCAACAAGTTGATTCATTTGTGTCATTAAACTGCTTCTGAAAACAAACAAAAAACCAAGCAAAAACAAACCTCCACAACAAAAACCCCACGAAACAAACTGCTATTAAAAAGCACTCGGCTGCAAGTGTTGGATGGCATAGAGATTAGTTTCTATCTTTGTCACTGTTTTACTTCAACCACACTCATTTTTGCAGGCAACCTAACAGTCAAATATTTCATCAGCTGATTTTGAACATGTTCTGCTAAATAGAAGCTCCACTACCCTATAGGGTTATTTGCCTAACTCACAAATCCAGAGAATGCCAACACCCTTAGGTAGTCTTATGTATTTGGTTTTTAACACAAAGTAGAAGATTAAAAACGACATCAGAAGTGTTCGCTCTCCAGCAGAGCCTACTGAGCCTTGTCCTTTGAGAAAGGACAAATTTGCTTTTCTGTTGAGCTCTGAATCACTATTTCTAGTTCAACAAAAAATTAAGCAATTTAAGTAAAAGACAAAGCAAAGGATCTTCTGCATTCTTTTAGCAACTGTTGAAGGAAGTAGACTTTAGAAGTTTCTGTTAATTTTTCTAAAGTTTGTAGGTTTGGTCTGTTTTAATAGGTTGGGATTTTCCATTTGGTTTTTTTTTTTCTTTTAAACTGGAAAAAAAAATGCCAAAATCTTTAGTTATGTGGGCTCACAGCCAGGTCATAAAGCAGATTTTTGCCTGCTTTGAAGCCATTTATAGAATGAAGTTCTGTAGTGTGAGAACAGTAAAACCAAAAGTGCCACAGTGAAGACTATTTCATTATCATCATACAAATAATCCCATAATCACTATTTTCATCCAAGAATTAAAAGCAACTAACCTGCATCAAGCTTGCCTCTTTATTCACCACTGTGTTCTCATAGAGATGTGCTTGGATCTAAAGAATGAGAAAATCAAAAATAATTCCAGCCATTGGTATGTATCATCATACAAGTTTGTTCTTACCTCCTACTTGGAAAAGGGGTATCAACATTCCTTGTTTAGAAAAATAAAATTCTTCTTTGAATACCTTGCACAGTGTGATTCAAACTGTTTGTGATTCAAAGTCCAAACAGTAAACGCAGTGCTTAGATATATGGTTTAGTGTTAGGTTAACAATTACACTCAATGTTCCTAAAGGTTTTTTCCAATATAAGCAATTCTATGAAATCTTGTAAAACAGTTAAAAGTAAAAGCGTTCTCATCTTTCAGAGTCACCTTTTTTTCTTCTTGTCTGTCCAGGCTAATAATTTCAGCAACGTTGGCCAAAACACGACTCTCTAATGTATTTTCTCAAGTAGTGGGGAAAAAGGTTTCCTCAAAGTTTGACTTGGAGGAAAAAATGAAGTTGACCTTTTATATTAGCCGAGTGTTTAGCCTCCAGACAGCGACCTTAGTCAAAGGTACGATTGTGCTGCATTTCTTTAAACAGAGTTTCAGGTCTGTCTATCTTCCACAGGGAGAAATTCCTCTTGACAGACCTGAGTAAACTACAGTTTGTCTTTTTATTCCTCCTAGAGTTGAAACACTTACCTGAAGCTCCGCTGCACTTTTAGACAGCTCCAAAATCTTCTTTTTAAGTCCGTTGTTGTCCATCCTATTTCTAATATTCTGAACAAGATACAGTGTTTAGGCACAACTGAATGGATTGACAGCTTGTCCTTGAAGAAATTAGGCAAAATGACATATTTATGCCCAAGATACTGCCCACTCTAAAACACTACCCACATTTATGCACATATGATGTATGTGCTTGTCCCAATGAAGCTGTTTCTCCTACATCTCCCCCTATTTCAGAAAGGCTGACCTTGATCATGGTAAACACGCAAAGGATGATGACTACCACATTGTTACAGTGGATAATAGATTCCTGAATCCATGAGGTGCTTCTTTTCACTGGTACATATGATTTAGCCTGTTTCTCTATTTCATCCTAAATAGTCTAAAACACAGGCTGCAAGCAGTATCACCTGATAAAAACTCGTTTATTTTGTTAAATATTTTATTTATAAAATACTTAAAGGGAACCTATAAGAAAGATGGAAACAATCTTTTTAGCAAGGCCTGTTGCAACATAACAAGGGGCAACAGTTTTAAACTAAAAGAGGGTCGGTCTAGACTGGATATAAGGAAGAAATTTTTTTTTACAGTGAAGGTGGTGAAACACTGGAGCAGGTTGCCCAGATTGGTGGTGGATGCCCCAGCCCTGGAGACATTAAAGGACAGGTTTGATGGGGCTCTGAGCAACCTGATCTAGTTAAAGATGTCCCTGCTCACTGCAGGGGGAGTTGGACCAAATAGCCTTTAAAAGTCCCTTCCAGCCCAATACATTCTGTGTCTATGAATAGTTCTCCTAAAAAAAAAAGAAAAAAAAAAAAAAAAAAAGAGAGAGAGAGAACCTAGACACATTGTTCCATAAGACGTATATTCCCTAACAAGCCTCATGAAGATCCCTGTCCAGTGTCAATGGATACATCTGTGGGGGGAGTCCCTAGTCACTGCAGGTTTTTTTGGTTACAGTCCTACAAAGGGCTCCTCTTTTGGATCTTAGAGGGAAACAGAAGTGAATATGAAATAAAAAGTGTTAGATGGAGATTATTTCAACATAGAGTTAGAATGTTTATAATGATGTTAACTATAAATATTCGGAATTGTTCCACAAAGCTTTAAAGTGGGGGAAGAAAGCTGTTTGGGGAAGTATGGGGGACAGAGGCAATCTCATATCCTTACTCACCCAACAAATAGAAAGTATGATTCACAGTGCAAATTCAACATAAACTTTTATGATAAGTCATCCTTGTAAAATATAAGATATTTTGATAAGTTAATTAGCATGTCAGGCTTCCAAGTCTGACAAGTATTTCATTTCTTAATGGTAAGTGTTTAGTAAGAAAAGTCATGATCTGTTTTACCTCTTCCTGGAGAGAAGTAATTTTGATGATGAGAGACTGATTTTCTTTTTCCTGATCAGTTTTTCAATAGAAAAAGAGGAGGGAAAAACCAAAATAGTTGGGTTTAGCACATCACATTCAACATTCAAAGTCAAACTAAGTCAAGAAGTAACAAACAGACAAAAACCAACAAAAGACAAAAAATAAATCCAGTGCCCAATATGAAGCTGTAGTGTTGCATTCCTTTGCTTCAGCAAGCACAGCAATAAGGGGAGAGTGCTGAAGCTATTCCAGCTCACAAATGCTTGCTGAAGGGTTTGACACAAGAATTTTGAATTAGAGTACAAGTGAGACCACTAGATGACAGGAAGGAGGGATTTGAGGCCAGAGGGAGTAAATCTAGTTGCGCTCATGCTTTGAGTTCAGACAAACCTGGACAGCCCAAACACCACGTTACACTTTTTTTTTTTTCTCCACATGAAAGAAAGGCAGTAGCATCTCACTCGGTGCCTCCATTGCACAGGAAACAGTAACTAACAAACTTAGAAGCAAAACTACAAAACTTCTGCTAATGTTTCTTGGACAACACCTGGAATGCAATTCAAATGCTCTGATGTAGGCAACTCATGCCCTTTGAGTTGTGCCAAGGTGCGCAAGCCTGGCTTCCAGCCACCGGTCCAGAATAGGCAAGTTTCTGATAGACCCTAATCATATCTAAGAGCCCATAAGGACATTGGCAATAACCTAGAGGCACTTGGGAAAATTTATTTTTGTGTGTGGGCATCTGAATCGAGTCTCCTGTCCCTTCTGGTTTGTAGAAATTCGAGTTAATTCCTGGCAGAATATCACCAACATCAAAATGAACAGGGCTCAGTGATGGCAGCATGAGAGCTGCTGCTTTCCAGCATAATTAAGTGAAAGACTGGCCCTTTGATTGTTTTCTTATTGTAATTGACAACAATTTAAAAGAAGCTCCCCTTCAAAAAAAAAACAAACCAACTTCAGTGCTTTCCTAACACTAATACATCACATATCAAAAAGCCTCAGCACCTAGTGGTACAGAGAAGGTCATGATTTTTACAGTTTGAACAATCATGTTATGGTTAAAGCATGAGATCCTGTACAACAGCTAAGAAATAAGAGCACCTACTAGCTGTTTATTCTGGCAGACAATCTGCTGTCTCTTCTCTTCTGACAGGTTCAGGCTGGTTTTTGCTTCTTCTAGCTCTTCTTCCAGTGATTCGGCTTTCAGTACAGAATGCTGAGTGCTGCATGGGGGGAATGAAACCCACAGAAACTTCAGGAAGTTTCTGCTGGTTGTTAGGTAAGCTTGAAATACTAACAACAGTACTTTTTAGAAGCCACAAGGGACCTATTCTTTGGCACAGATACTTAACAGAATTGCAAATATCAAGTTTAAGCTCATCATTATTGTCCAGTAAGAAAAGGCTCAAGGGACTTATCATTTATTCATCACTCCCTTCTACTCTCACAGTAAGGGATGAGACCTCAGTCTAACTTGTTACAGTGAAATATGTCAGGTTACCTGAACATTTCAACTAATCTTTACGTTATTTCATTGTTAGCAGTTACAGAAACCATTTCAGTTCAGTTTTCAAGGATAAACTCTGCATCATTTTCTTATCCTGATCTGATATCCCAAACAACATATATTTAACCAATGGGGCAAGTTCCTGTTCCTGGCTGGCTTTAGGCTGCAGAGCGCCCTAGAGTACATGGCCCAACACGAGGGCACATGTCCCACACCAGCTACACCCCAGTACTCTTGCCTTATCTCCTCTGGAAGCACTGGGAGTGGTTTGGCAGCTGACGTAACCATATTGAATTAATTGGATCAGATGAGCATTATGTAAAGAAAGGCTCATACCTGTAAAATTAACATGTTCCGAGGCTGCAGGCATACTAAGCTAGTGAGATAACTCATTTTAGTTCCTCAAGGGAATAGGCAAAATAGCTCTTACTGTGCTCACTTCCCTTGGCAGCAAGTGGGGGGCTCTAGGATTGGAAGTCTTCTGGTGCCTGGCTGTTCTCTTGGTATTAGTCACTTCTTTGTTCATTTGCTTTTGTTTGATTTTGCTTTACACTAAGATTTTTCCTGTGTGTACCTGCACAGCACCTCACACTGCAAAAGCCAGGCTATGAGCCACATGACTGACTGTATAAAAGCCAGAAGGTAGAGGAGAACAACCAGGCAGGAAGGTCAAACCTTATAGATACTAGTGCTTCAGGACAGTAACTTTCCTGACTTAACGTAGTAAGCCTAAAAGCATAAAGAAAGGCTGGGCCATTTGAAGAAGAAAGGTGGGCCCATGGCCATTACACTCTACACCTGGTGTCATCAGCACGTCCCACCTTTTTATTTGTTGACGCAGATCCTCGTTATCTGCCAATAGCTTATTGTTGGCCTCATCCACAGCTTCCAGCGTGAGCTTCAGATTTTTATTCTCTTGCTGTAGTTTCTGGTTCTTGTACTGCAGATCGGCAACACAGGTTATCAAGTCTGAAGTCTCCCTGTTCCAGTAACAAAACCAGGGAACTTTGAGAAAAGTGATTTGATCTAATTTAGACTTTCTAAAAATCTCAGCGTTGTTCTTCGCTGATTAGAGAGGCTAGAGGAGAACCCACAGAGGATTTGTAACCCTGCAGTATACAGCTATTTGAACAAAGATACCAAGTCAACTTCAGATCAGTTCTCTAATTCTATGGAGACCAGGAACTGTTTTGTTTTCAAGCACTTTTTTTCACGCTCCCTGCAACTGGAAGCATGCCACCAGACAAGTGCCATATCTGGATGTCTGCATGACACTATTTTAAGCTTTTTCTAGTCTCCTCTTAGGCTACCACTAATACTTTTTCATTAACTCTGCAGTTTCTGGAGCCTTTTTTTCTGCCCTAAGCCCTTCCCCACTCAAGCTTTTAACTGAAATTTGAAAAAAGTCATGCTTTTGAGATCCTGAGAAACAATAAGGAAGCATCACAAAGCAGATTTTAAGATCTTTTTGGCTAAGTGTAAAATGCAAAAAATATCTTTGAAATTTCTGGTGTTTAAGTGCTTTGCTGCCAACAGAATGTAAGACAGTCGTGATGACAAAAATAAAACCCCAAACAAAGCCAAGGATCAGATTTTCAGGAAATAACATCTTCTTATTGTCATGCACCTAAGAACTTGGGGGAGAGAATGAATCAGTTTAAAAAGAAAAGAAAAAAAAAAAAACACCACGTGACAAAACACTGACCACAAGGAATTAAAAAAAGCAAATGGATACAGAAGGATCAAGAGATGAACAGGAAAAATTACCAGTGTGTCGATTTTGCTTTACCCTAAAATTTTGCCTAGGTGCACCCACAGCACATCATGCCTCCGCAGAAGCTGCGAGGAAGCATCAAAAGCTAGTGCAGACTGAGGTCAGCATTAGAAACTCTATCAAAACAGTTTTCTAAAACAGTGGTTCTAGAAATTGCTCTCAAGTAATTCAAAGCTAGGAGTACTAAATTCTGAGAAAGAAGAATTGTTTAAATTCCATGATTCTATAAAATGGACTTACATGTCTCCTCTAGACACATCACCTCCAAAGGCCTCCAAGCTTCCCGATGTAATATTCATGCAGACATAGCTCTTTTTTGCTGGAAGAGGCGAGAGCTTTAGTTACAGAGTAAAAAAAAAGTGGCGTTTTCCTGAGTAAAAATAGAATGAAGTGGTATGCACCTTCAGAGGTATTTTTATGCATTTTAAATTCCAGGTCTTCCATGCTTGCTCTTGGTTCCTCAGAGGCACCATCTTCCCTGAAACAAAGAAGTACCAAGAGTCACCAAATCAGTACATCACTGATTGCTTACCAACTTTCTAACATTTAAAAGCTTTCAGCCAAGACTCACACAGTGGTCACAGTGTCCTGAGACATCTTTGAATATGGAAGGCATAAGCCACAGGAGAACTTTCTACTTCTCTGCTTTCATAAAAGATTTTATAACTTAAATTGATAAAAAGCAATTACCATTTTCCCTTACAGTCTTCAATCCACTCCTTCATGATGGCGTGAAATGTTTCCAGGTCCATGGAGACATCTTTCTGATCTGGGTCAAGCATGTTGCACAGCTCTTCAAGACCACTGTCTTCCG
>NW_009711884.1:43955-49611 GCF_000703405.1 Apaloderma vittatum
CGTATGCCTCAAATAATCAACTACCTTGGAGACTGCTACTTTTCCTAAAAGAGATAATAGGTGTTGACATGCTAGGCTCTGAGATCTAGCAGGCCATTATAAAAAGCTGTAAAAGGACACACT
Source organism: Apaloderma vittatum (assembly GCF_000703405.1). Taxonomy (NCBI): domain Eukaryota; kingdom Metazoa; phylum Chordata; class Aves; order Trogoniformes; family Trogonidae; genus Apaloderma; species Apaloderma vittatum. The sequence goes on from NW_009711884.1 coordinate 44,079, forward strand.
ATTGATCTGCAGTATTATGTACTCAACTGCCCCTGAAAGCTGTAGACAAACAACCAATCCTTGCAGTTCTAGTGTGAACTGGAAAGTCACAGTTCAGCGATTTTGGCTGTGAGGGGTTTTTTTTCTAATACAGAGGTGGGAAATTCCAGTTTGCTAGCTTTGTGGACTTAAGAACAACAAATGTGACACCTTTGGTATGCTACTACGTTCAGGTCTCTCAAACTGGGCAAGCCCTGTAACTGACATTACCTTCCTCTGCTAGACAACTCTTTACCACTCTTAGGGAGCTAGCCTACCTAAGCATATCCCAGATAAACACGTCTCCAGAATTATAACACAATCTCAGCCTTGAAAATTTGTTAAGAAGAACAAAGCGGAGCAATGAGAAGCCACCAACAGACCTCTATGGTCGATGTCACATGCACAGAAGATAGTGGTCAGTAGGTCTTCTTCACAAATGAAGCTCTCATCACACATGTCAGCTTTGTACCCCAGCGACTGCTTGCATCCTGTGAAGAACAAGTCTGTTATTGTCCATCTTTATTTGCTGATATTACCTTTCATGCAGCACAGCTAAGTGCATTATTATTTTTTTATAGCACAAGCACACATAGCATGCCATAGCTTGAATGATACTTTTTTAATTATGACCAAAAAAAACCACCAAAACCAACCAGCTGGCTCTTTCCCACTTGCCTCTCTACTCTGCCTCTAATAAAAATGCAGATCTTACTGACAAATCATACCAGGAGCAGCTCATAGCTAGAGCCTCCAAGTTGGGAACCAGTTTATGCATTTACTTTTAGAGGTGCATTTTTGGCAACTTTTGCTTTGAGTAAACGCATAAACCAGAATTTAAAGAGGTCAGTTATTTCTTCCTTCTTTCAGATACACTGTAGAGAAATCATCTTGATCACACTAAGTTACACACTAAGTTACTAATAATTCTTAAAAAAAACCCCAAACATCCAACCCCCGCAAAAAACATCCATACCCTCACAGCTCAACTCATATATTATTTATACAAAAGGCAGACCAAATACAATCAAATTTCTAATCCACAAAAACAAATCAGTAAATTTGAAAAAGTTTGACTTGACTCATTACTACTTTACTTCTTTATATTCACATAAATATTTTTAGAGAAATTTAAGGATTTTACTCAGCTTTTTTTGCAGTCTTATTAGATTTGAGTGATTCTGAAATGTATTATTTCTACTTTAAGAAGTAAATAAGTGTCATCTATGCAGGCTGGATAGATTAGATGGATAGATTAGGCTGGATAGATTTTGGATTAGAAGGTGGATTTTTTTCCCCCAGGATTTTTACCTCTTTCACTCAAAGATAATCTCTTTGGCAGAGTAGATTGCATCAGAGCACTTTCTGACTTTTTATCAGATGTGAAGAAATATAGATTTGGACTTGATGTAAGATACTTCTGTTCACAAGGCACATATTTAGATTCAGAATTTGATAAAGCACATAGTTTGTTCTGGGCATTAGCTGCTCTGAATCTGAAACAGGATGGAGAAGAGTTCTCTGTGGGGCATACTGGCATCCATGAGTTGTTAGATCTCTCTTTGCTTTTAATGACTGTATAGGTAGCATTTGCAGAGCAGGAGCCAGATATATGCCTGAGACAAGGTGACAGCAACTGCAAATCTGCAGAGGAAACATTGTCACTGCTGGGACTGATGAAGTGTGGATCAGTACTATCATGACTTCTAAGAGTTCTTTTCCTCAGTATTTCTTCTAGATTTTTTTTTATATTGCACTGTGGACTGTCGAAGTTCCAGGACTGAAATCTGGGTATCTGCAAAGCAGGGTTAGAGACTTGGTCCATCATCTGGATAGATTTGATCTTTCTGCATATGCTCTCCACTGGGTTATGATGCCGTTTGTTAGCCCCATGTTCTGAAGACATTATCAATGCCCCTCTCTTGTAAAGTACCTGGAAAGAACAGGGACAAAGTATGAGTCAGGATGATCAATATAGTCATATTCTTTGTGCCAAGTTTTCTATTCAGATGACAACTCGGAGCTTGGTATCAAGTGGTTTGAATATCCTTGGTCTGTGTATCAGCTGTGACAGAAACCTTGAATTATGATGCTTAGCTCTCCAGGGAACTAGAAGTGATGTGGGTCTTGAAAAGGTGGGGAAGAAATACTCTCTGAAGTTTCACTGCTTATTCTTGAATACAACCACCATATTGGGACAAGGGTGAACAAAAAATAAATCTGAACTCCCTGCAACAGAGCAGCTGACTATCTTTTCAGACTAAAGGAAACTAATGTTAGACCAGTTCATCCCAAACTGAGCATTTTTATATATAAAATTTATTAAAAAGAAACAAAAATCTTACACAACTATTGGACTATTACTTCCGGTCATATTTGTAGGTAAGTCTTATGAAGAGAGGCTCAGGTGGCTGGGGCTCTTCAGCCTGGAGAAGAGGAGGCTGAGGGGAGATCTTATCACTCTCTACAATTCCCTGAAAGGCAGCTGTAGCGAGACGGGTGTTGGCCTCTTCTCCCTAGTGAATAGCAACAGGACAAGAGGGAATGGGTTCAAGTTGCGCCAGGGGAAGTTCAGATGGGATATTAGGAAACACTTCTTCACCGAAAGGGTGGTGAAGCACTGGAATGGGTTGCTGAGGGAGGTGGTGGAGTCACCATCACTGGACATGTGTAAAAAACGGCTGGATGTGGCACTTCAGGAGATGGTTTAGTGTTAGGGTGGTGTAGGGCTGTGGGTTGGCCTTGGTGATCTTAAAGTTCTTTCCCACCTTTATGATTCCATGATTCTACTCAATGAATTACCCAAGAAACATATCCCAAGAGAGGCTCTTCACTTCTATTTGTGTTTTTATTATCTCTTCTCCCAGGCAATATTTAAAAAAAGGTATTTCCAAAAGCATATGTGTAAGCCAGGCACAGGAGGTGCATTTTGCAGGGATAAAGTCATGTTTCAGGTGGCTCTACCTGGCAATTTGCAACCACCTTCCCTGAACTGAGTAGCTGGAAGCTTTCATCTGACATTGCTCCACTGTGGATTTCACTTAGTTTCTCACCCAAAACTCAACATCTACTGAAACATCAGCTATGAGAAAGGCCATCTTCCAGCCAGTGTATTCCAGCAGACATGACTGGACTCGAACAGAGCTCTGTGACAGGCGTCAGCAGCTTGGCTAAGTTTTGGTTGTTGAAAAGCAATGAGGGAAACAAGCAAAACTATTGGAAGTTAGCTATGACATCTTGATCATTATAAGATATATTATTTAAAAGAAGTAATGCAATATATAAAGCTATCTAAAGCTCCCAAGAATCAGATTGACTGTTTTGCACCAAATATTGCAGCTACATACCTACCTCCCACCACTCCATCACTTTCAGCTCCTCAGATCTGAAAATACACTGTATTGCTTCTCGCCACAAGATTATAAACAATGCTTAAAAAAAAGCAAAAACACCACAAAAAACAACACAAAAACCCAACTCTTGCTTCAAAGTAAGAAGCAGAGAAGAGTTCAGCGTATGTTAACTGTGTAACCTCTTAAAAATTTTGTTCCCCAATTTTCTTTTAGGTAGGAAAAAAATAGGTCTTTTTTCAAAAAACCCAGCGACATGCTTCACTAGCATTTAATGTAAGAGTTGCCACTTATATAATTTCATGAAGTAAAGAAAAATCACATGTAAATATTAATCCACAGTGCAATAATCATAAAGACCTCAATGGTTTACTTCAGTGGGCATATTACAGGCTTCCTGCATGCCAATAGGTTGGTTCTTATATAGGCAAAGTCAAGAACTTCAAGGTCATTTTTCTACCATTGTTATTGCAAGTAGTAATATTTACCTGAATGAACATGTCCTTAATGACAGAAATACTTAAAAATAAATAAATAAGAAGGGTGTCAGAATAATTAAAATGTGACTGCAGTTTGTTACCATGGCTGCTTTAAAATATTTACTCCTGAAAAATAAGTGCTGAGAAGTTGAAGCAGTCTCCTCTGTTAGAGATACAGAATGCCTTTTAAAAGAAAAACTTAAAACATTACACTTAAATTTAAATACACTCCCTAAATGCACAAATGCCTTCAAGCAGATATAACCAATCTCCCAATAAACAATATTAGCCTTTGCAGCTACAAAATGCTTTTAAATATTTCTTGCAACTGCATATTTAAAAAAAAAACAAACACAAACCACAGCTCCAAGATTTCATACTTACACTAGCATGTGGAAAAATACCTTCTATCCCTCTCTGGCACAGATAACACAGGATAACATAAAGCTATTCTACCTTTTCCTCTGAGGAGGAATGAACTTTTGTACTCAAGTTAGCAGAGGGCTTGTCTGCTGGAAAATCAGCTTTACAAGCTACAGATGTTGCTGCCTGAGTCTTTCCGCTGAGAGGGGCGATGAGCTGCCAGGAGGTGCAAATCAAGCACCAGTCTCCAGCTTTCCAGCCCTTCTACTTATTTTCTTGCAAGTCTCCTGCAGCCATTAAACAAATTTCCTGAAAGGTTGAGGCGTCCTGAAGTTTCCCTGTTAGCTTACTTTTATTTCTAAACCAAGAAGGAAAATAATGATGGAGCTTAACTGCTCTCAACTCAGGTACCTGGGATGTTTCTTATTTCTAACAGCAGCTCTTTCTTACTTTGCCCACCTACTGCAGAGCATCAGGCAGGAGCAGATCATTCTGAGTTGCTGCTCTGACAGTTAGAGCAGAGAATCCAGAAACTGTGTAAATTTCATAGCTCTTACCCCTTTTTAAAGGAAAGCAAATGTTGAAGTCTCTTGGGCAGACAGTGTATTAAAGTGTCTCTGTGTAACTGAGACTCTGTGCTTCGTTCAGAGAGCAAAAACTGGAGTTTTGTTGTTAAGACTGTTAACAAAGTCCTATTTATAGTATTGAATTCTCAAATAAGATTTGCATTTGAACAGTGTGGATCTCTAGGTATACACCGTACAAATTACTGGAGAGGGACTAATATTTCTGAGGGAATACTACTGCTTGCCCAGTATCTGCTAACAGCACAGCCCACCTGACCTCCCCAAACACTTGGAGAAATGACACCTCCCAATCCAGCACAGGCTATTTCAGCGCTCCTAGGGAAAAAAAGTAAGTGCTCTAGCAGATGTTTTGCGATTAAAACTCAAAATGTGGAAGTGAGCTGTTATTGCTCTTTCCCGTTTTATCGGAAAACTGCTAAATAAAAGTGAAAATTTGGCATTGTCATCCAGTGGCATTAAAAAGGATGATGTAGTTGATGCAGTTGGTTTTGGGATTTTACCTTTTCTTCCAGAAGTAAAGCTGATAATAATATACAGGCAACAATGCTGAGATCAAACCAATCCAGGTGAGGAACTTTTCCTTCAGTCTTTGAAAGATTTAGGTGAATGAGAAGATTTTTAACTTACTGAAAATGAAACCTTCCACATTAAAAGAGCACCCCTACTTTTTCATACCTTGATGGGAACAAGTGACCTCTAGTCAATGAGGTTCCTCCAGGTGATCATGTTATTTATC
>NW_009711884.1:49629-87075 GCF_000703405.1 Apaloderma vittatum
TCTGTGCATGTGCAAGAGAAAATGACCCTTGCCTATAGACCTTGTAGTCTAAATGGAGAAAGACAGAGGGAAAAGTAGGGGCACAAGCAACTGTGCTCCATTCACAGGGTCTGAGACACTGTGAACTGAGACGGGTAAGCACTGACAAACCTGGCTGAAGTGGTTTTCCACCCACTTTGGGAACATCTCAAATGTTCTGATTCCCTTGTGCAACAGTTAGAGCGTTAGAGCTATTTATTCTCCCCTAAACTGCACTTCTGCCCCTAGAACCAAGCTTTGTTTCAAACAACAGTGATGTTTGTTGTTACAACAGAGCAATACAAAAAACCCTACTCTTGTTTTTGTGGTATTCCTGTTATTTGCATGGTGGGATTAAAATATCTTTTATACAAGGTTAAATTATACCTTGTGTTCAGTATGCATGGTCAAATGTTGAGGACAGATGATTTCAAAATTTAACAAACATTAATGTGGCAGAGCTCCTAAGTTACTTGGTTCGTCTTCAAAATACTCCCAAGGGTTCCCTATTAGGCCTTTAACAACATTTTCCTTACATAAATTATGTATTTTGCATACAAATATGTATATTTCTATATAAATCTGTCAGCTCATCCCTCATGGTATGCATGGGAAAGGAGAAACAGCCCAAGAGGCTGCAGATTTTATGGACCATGTTGGTAGAAGTTGAGTACTTTGTCTGTCAAGAACATGGAGTGGGCTCCCTCAGACTCCTGACACCTGCCTCTCTGGTTCTCATGCAGTCTAGCTGTGTAACTTGCCTTTTTTCCTCTCTCCAAATTTTGTCTACTGTTTATAATGAAATGTCACCATCCCACTGCTCAGCAGCAGCCTGTATTTCTTGCCCAACTCCACGGGTGAGACTGTGTGACAACCCAAACTGCTCAGCCAAGAAGAGATGACTGCATGCATGATGCTCAGCATGGTTTCTAGCCCGATAGGTAGCTTCCTGACAAAGACAAAAATCCTCTTTGCCAAGTTCACAAGGATGGAAAAAAAGGTCAGATGACTCCTTGGGCTTTGGTGCTTCTGTCATTGCAGTTCTGTATTGGCATGTTCTGCAAGATTCTCCTGTGTGACCTACTCTAGGTGATCCTGCTCTGGCAGGGAGGTTGACTAGATGATACTTCAAGGTCCCTTCCAACCCCTGACATTCTGTGATTCTGTGATACGTTCAGTAGTATCTGCCTGTCTGAAGAGATATACATCTTCTAATAATGTACTTTATGAGTGCCTGTCTTTAGGTGGTCAGATCTCTTTTCTGGCTGCAAACTGGAGAAAACTGCTCTTCAGCTGTTCTTTTTTCTTGGTATTTGCCTCAGACTTGTCTACTACTGAAAAAAATCTACCATCCTATGGTTCACTGAGCTTCAGAAGTAATATCTCTTTCTGCGATGTTTTCACATATTCAAATATTTGTGGATTTCTAATATTTCCTGACACTTTTAAACATTCTTCATCCTAGATAAAAAATTTAACTTTTACTTTTACTTCCAATTGCCCCCTGGTAACTAGTTACGTTGTTATATAACGTTCCCTAGATGAGGAACCCCATCTTCTCTTCCCCAGCTCCCTCGCCCTGCTACAGTTCATCTTTCCTCCCCAGACCAGCTTTCCTGCAAAGTTACTACCCTGAACTCATCGCTCGACGCATACACACAGCTCACCAGGCTGAGATGCCAAATCTGTGCTATCCATGTCCTCTGTCCTTCTGCCTTTCACCTCTTCAGGTAAACAGTGTTATTTTTGGAGCTGGAGACTGGGCGGGTGTAAAAGGAGCATACATCCCATGGGGCTGTGGAGAGCCTGTGCTGTGCTCTGGGCCCAGGGTGCTGGGGAGGCTGTTGTGGCATTTACAAGCCCAGGAGCTTCTCCAAGTTACAATCTTTTCCTCTTTGGTTTGGGGCAGGGAGAAACAGAAGGTGGCTGAAAGCTACGTTTGTGTCTTACTGTCGTGGTTGTGAGTTCCTTATTCAGACAATTAATTACTGTCGTTGTGACAGGGGAAAAAGTGCTTCACTTGAATTAGGAAATGCTAAGTAAAACCCTAGTAAAATACGAGGTAATTTTGTACCTTTCATGTAGCTGAAAGGTAAGACAGTCATGTTACTGCCTCTTGCCTTTGACCTCATCAACAGCGCGTCATAAATAACTGCCCTACCATCACTGAGATATCACTTCTCCTTAGTTATCTAAAGTACACTCATTTCCTGAAATTAAAAGAGGGTGTGAGAAATACCTTACAGAATTTACCTCGTATATGTACAGATACGCTGAAACCACTCCTGTCTTCACTACTTCCCAAAATCTCATGTAGCTTAATGTAGCACTGAGCATCCTCTCCTCTGCTCTGGCAGAATTCCACTAACCGAAACAACTCAGTGGCATTTTGACTGAGAGGGAAAGGCAGAATTAAAAATTAATATGGAGAAAAATAGTTTTTATATATATTTTTTTAGTATTTTGGTTTGGACAAAATATATGAGCACTTCTAAAGATAAATTGGTGAAAATGTCATTTGTGTGATAGCAAAAAAGAGAAAATCCTCTGAAGTTCACAATTCTCAAATTTTAGTGGTATTTTCCTGCAAGCTGTTGCTGTTTCAGGGGAGACGGTGGACAGAAACAGCCCCCTGAGAAAAAAAGGTGACATGACTGAGAGAGCTAAGCAGAACTGGCAGCTTGTTTGAAAAACACTACATGGAGTAACATTGCCATCATTGTAGTAGGGAATAGCAAGACAGCCAAACCTGTGCAAGCCATGCACTTTCAGAAGCTAGCTTTCAGGTGATTTTAGAATCCTTGTCTGAGAGAAATGTGCAAATAAAGAACAGTCTCACCCAAAATTTAAAATACATTGTAGCATCTTACCTGTAAAGATGATTAAAACCATCTTTCTGGACAACTGCTTCATTAAAAACATTTTTTAAGTAGTCACTAGGAAACCATTTATCACCTTCCACCCAGCTGTGTATTGAAGCCTTGGAATTTCTGATAAAGGTAAACTGCAAAATACTGAGAAAGTAAAATTCCAGAAGGGACTAAAGCTGTAAAGCAACAGTATGTGCAAAGTGAGGCACGGACGCTGCTCTTATCAAAGCACCCTCTCGTGGTGATGCTGACTTAGGGGAGAGCAATTAATGTGTTGATCAAGACAGTGAGCTTTCCACAGAGGAGTATAAGGCTAAAAAGACCACATGCCTTTGATGCTGTCAGTGTTCAGAGTGAATCCTATCTTCCATCACTACCTGGGTAACTGCAAGATCAGAAGATGGACAAACAGAACAGAAAGAAGGCGAAAAACACAACCGGAGTCAGACTGTTTTATTAAGCAAGAAATAATGATTACTGATCATCTGATCCTGGGATAATTAAGTCTTGGCCACAAAAACAGATCCTTTAAACAAACAAACCATATGTATTAAATGACTTCTTAAGTTAGATGCTAATACTTGTTTACCCATGACTGATCAAGATAACTCCTCTTGAGCATCTGCTACAGTTTGTGAGTGGACTGATGGAATAACTGATACTGACAAAATCTTTGCAATAGTAAAAGATCACTGTCAGTGGATATATCCCATTGTATCATATATATTAGCACAAGCCAAATGTAGCACTAGAAATGTATTTGGCACAGAAAAAGGTGTTAGCTGATTTTCCTTTCTTTTAATTGTTGCCTATGTATATATGAAATGGAAAATACACAATACTGGGTTCTTTTAGTCAATTCTCGTGGCTGAAGTTGGAATCAAGACCATCATATTCATCTATGAATAATGGGGAAAAATTGAACTAATTGTAAGGTGTTCCCATCTCCAGGCAAAGGAAACCCTATTTTTCTCGATAAGGATATACATGTCTCCCATTAATGACTGTGATCATGAACACTTATACATGGTGTTTATATCTGCAACATTAACATACATGGATATGAGGCTGTGTGTTTATAAAACATACTAATTTAACTGCTACAAAAAGCAAAGCTTAATGGATTGAGGACAGAAATAATTGCACTAGTAAATCTTATTTTAGAATTAGAATTACGCATACATTTGCAACATTGGGACTAGGAAGATTGTATGCTTAGGTAATATTATATATGACACCAGAGACATAAAGAAGCTATGTAAAAGTGCGTGCTTATGAGCTAGGTAGGAAATAGATCATGCTGGAAACCAGAATTTCCTCAGTTAGAGAGGTCTAAAAAACTACATGCAAGTATGACATACAATCAGGTACTAATTTTATGAAAAAGACTTTTATTATCAAGGAGCTAGCCAGATAATGTTAGGAATCTGTAACACCATTCCAACTGAGTGTTCATCAAGTGCCTACAAATTACTTCAACTTACCTTAATTGTGTATAACTTATCTGATAGTAGATGTGCAAGTAAAGTAGCATCTGCTGAAGAATGTGGCTTTAATTACATCATACCCATAGAAGCAAAGCTCACCTTACAGGAACCATTGCAGTTTTATGCTATGTTAGGCTCAATGCTTTTAGGAATTGTCAAGCAATTTTCAACAATTTTCAAATAACTACCAGAAATGCTAGAGTACCTGTAGTCTGACATGTACAGAAGCCACAAAGAGAGAAGTTTCTGTAGACTGAACAAATCACCAAGTAAACCGCATTACTACCACAGTCCAAAATGCAGTGAAAGTGTCTGTCAGAGCAATATTCCTCATCTAGAAGAGTTTGGAACTTGGCTTTACATCCTAGAGACACCACATTAGTCATTATATTGATTTTTCTTAGCTGTAAAAATCAAATGTTAAATATGTTACGGTTATACATAACAATGAAGAACTACAGATTGCTCTCAGACCCGTACAAGTTATCATGAGGTCAGACCAGACAGAAAAAAGCCACTATCCCTGAGATCTGCTGCCCTGTCCTGATCAGTAGCCTCGAGACGTAAAAGGGTTGCGTTTTTGACTTGTAAAAACTGTGAAGTGGACTAACAAAAGGAAGGATTGTAGCCCTGTAGCCCCATAAATATAATTTTGCCATTTCTAGCATGCTAATAGAAAAAGACATCATATCAGGCAACTAAATCGAATCTGAAATGAAGAGGTGTTTATGTTACTTAAGTGTCAAATTCTGTAACACTGAATGATGTACATGAAATTCAATTTTTCTCTGGTATAGAGCTATGCTGTTTTCCCATACTGGACCTTCAGTGGTAAGATTTGTAGGGTCATATAAGTGCATAGCACTGATTATTACCTCTTCAGCTGAAGTAAGTAACAACAGCAACTTTTTGCTTACTCTATGGTTTAGTTTCCAGGCAGGTTAAAAAAAATCAACTTATTTTACCTGTGGTTTACATAACTCTTAGACTCTATAAGCTAGTTAAAATTAGTAAGCTGCTCATTTTAATAGCTCTAACAGGCAATGAATCAGTGTGCACAAAGGTACATAGATTTCATACATTCATCCTGAAAAGAAGAGGCTCAAGCCTGAGACTTTAGTCACAAATAGAATCACAACACACTGATTCATCACAATTCGGGTCAACAATTTCCCCTTCATTTTACATCAGATAACCTGTCCACTGTAACACAGTGTAAACCTTCAAAGACCCTGCTCGCTTTCACTTTACAGATGAATTTCACTCTTCTTGCAAATCCACCTGTACAGGAAGAGGAGGTTATCTGCACGCACTCCTGTCACCTTAAAGGCAGCACATTTTTCTCCTTTCCTTCTTCCTTTTATCATAAAACTGCAAGAACCAAACAATACAGATATGAAGATCATATCAGATAGTGAAAACCACAAAGACTGGATTTTTTTTTCTCTTTATGCTGTTACTGTTTTTATTCTCTGACATACAGACAGGTTTTATTCATTTAGCAAGCTTCACCCTTTCTCTATATCCCTATTTGTTATGCAGCTAGAAGGAAAAACTTATACAGCCTGGGCACCTCCTAAAAAAATGAGTTCCTTTTCTGAGAGCTGTCAAAGAATTTCACTTTTCAACTGTGTATTTTGGTCAGAATTCTGTACTTAGAAAAATTAGAATTGGCTGAGCTGCCTAAATGGAGTAAGGTCCCTGATAACTTACTACTGCTTTCTCAAGGTCTAATGGCTGAACAGCCTGGGCACAACTAGTGGAGAATCACAGAATGTCAGGGGTTGGAAGGAATCTTGAAAGATCATCTAGTCCAGCCCCCCTGCCAGAGCAGGATCACCTAGGACACATCACAGAAGCCAACACAGATTCACTCCAGAATGAACCTACCTTCTCCCTGGATGTTTGGGACCAGCGAGCCATACTCATCTGCCTTCCCTCTCATCAAAGCTTAATCCAATCCAATCAAAGACAGTGTCATTATCCTTCAGTTTGCTTAAGAAATCCTAGAGAGGTACGTCTTCAAAATCTTATAATAATAACACTTCATTAAAACTCCAGCACAAGTAATGTATAGTGGTAATTAATGTTCTAAAACCAGCAAGTTTTTCATGCACAAAGATTCCAGACAATATATTTCCAAGAAATTGAGAAGAAAAATTAAAAAAAACACCCCAAAATATCTCAAAAACATCCCAAAAACATCTCAAACCCCAAAACTCAAATCATGAAAATTAGTTCAGATTCTCAACTAGACCCAATACCATGGCTAACAATTCTAAGTGGAACAGCCAAGGAGCTAACTTTTGGCTCCTTGCTGGACTCAGACCCATTCCACCAGCACATTTTAGATGAGAAGCAGGCTGATCTGAATTACAGGAGCCAAAGCTGTCTCCTGGGTACTCTAGAAGTGATTGGCTGAACCTGGCGACCTCTAAACAAAAATGAGAGCACAAAAGAGACATTCTACAGGTTAGGACTGGGCCACAGAACTATTTTTCTTACTGCCACAGGCCTGGCACTGACATTAAAAAATGTGCAAAGTACAGAGAAACAGCTCCATCCTCCAAAGAAAAGCAACAGCCTTTATGACAGCTTTAGTTCTGAACAGGTTTGATATGGAATAAAACATGTAAGAATCCTTCAGATACCAGCTGCTTCTTGCAGGAGATAATCTCTAGGCATACCATTGCATCTATTTAAATGAAGCGTAGGTTGTTCTGTGTTTGACAGAAATGTTTCTTAACATGCAGAAGCCCAATCATCAGAGCTCTTTCCATTGACAATGACTTTTATGAGTGTATCTGGATTAGAAATGGCTTCTAAAAAGTGTATGAACAGCTGTACTTTGATGTGTGAATTCACAAGGGGTACGTAAAAAGAATATTTAAACCACAGAGTGCCTTACAAGCTTACCAGTTCCATTTCATCCTCTATAACCAGAAGCTCAGTTTTTTTTCTTGAGCAATACTTTCTACTATTCTCCCAGGTGTCATGAGTTTCTGAGTAGAGATAACACCTCCTGTAATGCAGCTTCAAGCCCACGGGGCAGAGATCACATCTAGAGTCTGAGAGAGTAAACGATTTAAACCAAGGGCAGACCTAATTTTAAGAAAGCACATTGTCCGTGCTTTGGGGCGGTAATCAGGGTAGTAATTATTTCATTGGAGATCATTCTGTGGCCTTAAATAAGTCTAGAAGACTGTACTAAGTATTTTACATAATAAATGGGGTGAAAACCCTAGATAAAATCCCAGCTCTTCTGAAATCACTGGGAGTAATATAATTCAATGACATCCATGGCAAAATTACAAAGACCTTCAGTAATACCACTCCACTTCTATTTTTTTTGCTTAGACTAAAGCTTTCAGGGATGGAACTCTAAAATAGATTGCTTTATATATCTTCATCAATATAAACATGCGTATTTTGGTACCTAAAGGTCAATTCTTTTGTGCAGGTGTTTACTTTTATATTAACCCTTTCAAGAGCTTCAAACTATTCATGCTACTGTGAGTGAGACTTTATTTCCTTACCATTTTCATGTACGCATAAGTTTTCCTTTAATGTAGCCTATAAGCTGTTTTCATCAATATCTTCCTTAAAGATACTGTCATTTTCACAAAGATTTTCTCTGGGCTTCCGGACATCACTTGATAGCAAGTCACCTGGACAAGAATCTCTGACATTTAATGTAAATCTCACAAGTGAACTGTATAAAAACCCCATAGTATTTTTCAGTGGATAATAACAGGAGCTTCAAGTGGAAACTCATGTTGCTTGTTTGTCTTTCCAGCTCTCCTGTGAATGGTAGGTGGAGAGTTGAGCATCCAATCCATATACATAAATATATGAGGTGACCAACTTCACATAGACAGTGTGGAGTTCATTATCATCATGCTTTTGACAACATGGTATGCAACAGTTGTCTTTCAAATAGCATGTTTGTGCCTTTGATTTTCTAGTTTCTGAGATTTATATTGAGCTTATTTCAGAAAGGAATGGGTTGATATGAGAGGACGGGATTGGCATTCAGAGAAAAGGAGAACAGCTGACTCTGCAGGATACTCAAGCCCAGAAGTGCTTCTGAATTCTCATTTTCTCCTGTGTTCTCAAGTGATTTTGATGTACAAAGTGATTCTGATGTCCAGAAGCAGGCTGAACATTGGGACTACCAAACCGAGATTTTGTAAAGGAGGAAACTAAAATTAGACTCCTTGATCAATATTCAGATGCTTGTTGATGGCAGCCTAAAAATTTGTTCAACTTGCTTGACCAGGGCAACTGCAATCACTTCTCTCCGATCTTCAGGTTTAGATGCTCAGGGATAATTGGCACACGTCTGCGCTGGATAGTTAAGCTCTGTATGCACATGATCAATGTTGGCAATGACCTAGTGCAATGACCTAGTACAATGACAATGCAAAGTTCACTTTTATAAACTCTGAGGCAAACATTTTTATTTCTCTTTAGAGAGGTCTTTTACAACTCTGCCTACCATATTCCAGCCTCCTATCTCACCCATCTCTGAAGTCCAGCTCACATTCCCATTGTACACAACCAGGGAGGACTGGCTGAGACTAAAGGTGAGCAAAGCAGAGCATCAGGAGTTGAAAGCTAGGTGACACCTAGAATGAGTTCTGTTTCATTACTAAAAGAAGTTTTCCAAACTGATGGTTAGCTGGCTGGCTGGCTGGCTAAATGGATGGATGGATGGATGGATGGGTGGATTGACGGGTGGATTTTTGGCTAGAAACCTTGGTGGTTTGTTCAGTTTTGAAAAGGAGTCAGAAGGACTCCTAGATTGGGAAACTTGAAATTGAGAAAGACTCCAGCCCTCTTCATACACCGCGAACATGCAACAGTCCTCTGAAAGCCACTGATGTTCTTCAGAGCTGCATCCCCAAAATACTGCTGATTCCCTCCTCACCTTCATCAGAAACACAATAGCAGAAAGCATGAGTGGTCTAGTCACTTTATTAAAACAGTTTGTTTGCAAAATCTGTTTAAGTCAAGGGTTGATACATGCTAATTTCACAGTAATTAAAGCAAAACATTTCACTTGGTTACTCACATTTTTGAGTTAATGTGATCAGAGCTCCCAGAAATACAACATTCAGAAATCCTGAGAGAGCAGCAAGATACCACAGACATGAAGAATTAAACAAAAGTTCTGCAAGAAATAAAAGGGTTTTAGAAACAGCATGAATTGCCACCCAGAACATAAACCTGGGTTTCTCTAGACATCTTTCAGACAGAACATCCATCACTGTCACTTTGCCATGTACTTTGCCACTTCTGATTTCATCCTGTATATCAAGCGGTTCCTGCTTCTAACAGACTTGCACTTATGAAAACTTGGATGCTTGAATTTCCTCATGCCGTCTTCCTGTTTGCCAGTTCATCTGAGGTTTTGAGTGGCTACTGAATAGTTTCTGCTTCTTCAGAGCAGGGGGATGTCACTTGCGGATATCGTGAAGACTGTTAGATGTCACAGCAAGCACTTAAACAATGCTCAAGAAAACCTCAAATTTAGTGAAAAATAAAGAACTAAAGTTTCTAACAGATGCAGAGAAAGATATGTGTATAACATGTAAGAACAAAAATTAAGTTCTAGGGCTGTAAATACCAACATTATCAATCAAGAAAGGACCAGGAGATCCTCTGAAAATTAAATGCTGTAGCTCCAGGACCCACAAATTAATCTATCATCTGCACACTGGATGCCAAGTCAAAGGCCTTTAGAAAAGTCCAATTATAGTTCAGAAATCTTTTTATTTTATTGAGTCTTTGATGTTCAGCCAATCCCACCTGGAAAATTACTACAAAATGTTTGAAAAATTAAGTAGCAATGCATTGAACAGGACCTCTTTGCAGACTGGATGCTTGATTAAGGTCAATGTGCAAAAATGAGCTCCCTTGCAACTCAGAAGAAAATTGCTTTTAATTAGAATCAGAAAAACCTGGAAACATACAGTCATGGTGAATTTTACTCCTTGATATTGCCAAAAAAGTCTTAAAATCTATCTTGTAAGGCTATCATACTACTGCCATACTACTTCCTAGTGAAATCCCCGCTTCTCTTTTCTCACTCAACTTCTACATATCTCAACACAGAATGTCCGAACAATGTAGGCTGGAAGGAGGCCATCTAGTCCAGACTCCTGCTTAAGGCCAGTCAGGTTACAGTAGGTTTCTCAAGGCCATTTTCTAAATATTTCTAAGGGTTAGCATTCCACAGACTTTTCAGGCTCCTGTCCTAGTGTTTGACAACTACCACAATACGAAAAATTTCCTTGTATCAAATTGCAATTTTCCATGTTCCAGATTGTGTCTTTCAACGTGCACCTTCAAAAAGAATCTGGTTCTGTCTTCTCTACACCCTCTCATTTGGTAATTACAGGAAAAGGTAAGGCTCCCCTCAGCTTTTTCTTCTTAGGGCTGCCCAAAGCCAACTGTTTCGGCCTCTCCTCCTGTGTCACCTCTCCAGCTCATTGACTGTCCCAGAAGCCCTCCACTGGACTGTTCCAGGAGGTTGCCAGCGTGGTCATGGAAGGAATAGTGATACAGCTAATACACAGCAAAGCTCTTTAAAATAACTGAGGCATAAAAGATATTCTTTGACATCTCAAAGTATTCTACGGAGCAGGGAAGTCAACAGGTAGAAATTGCCCAGCTATGCAGGAAATGTCATGTTAATTTTTTCTTCCTATTTTCTAACATCAGTAAAATCAGAAAATACTTTATGAATGTTCTTCTAGAAAGATCAGGGCATAATACACTGTTCCTTTTATCCAAATTTAAATTTAGGGGGACAAAAGGTTTTAAATGCCATCCTTCCATGAGATGGGACCCAGGAAAAAAAAGTCAGAGAGTAACAGAAGAATGATTTTCCATTTCATGGAAATGTCTGTCCTTGGAAGAGAAAACAGGGTTTCAAAATGTCATACATTGTAGAGAACACATTCTCCAACTAGTAAATAAGATCAGGAAGTTCCACATGAAAGTATGCTTTAAAAGCCATTATATTTCAAATGCCAGTGGTCCAGATCAGATGTGAATCAGCTGTTTGAAAAGTTCTCTGCTTCTAGACTGTTTTAAAAAATGTAATGCCTGGAGCTCTATTTAAATGAATTGAACTTCGTGCTACGCTGATAAATCTCGTTTTCACTAACACTTCTATTTCATATCTTGTTTCTAGATATCATCATTTTGCATGGAGTTCAAACATCTTTCTTCCTCATTTGCCTATTCAGACATAGCCACTTGGGAAATGTTGTATCTGTGATTAGTCATCTTTAAATATCCAAACAGCTAATCCCCACTCTTTTTATATTGCCACCCTATACAGATGGCAAATACTTGTAAGCAGAATGCAGTACTTTTCAATAGTTACGCAACATATTATGGTTAAGCATCTGTGTGTATTTTCCTTCTTCCTTTGCATGCTATGCAGTTTTTTGACATAGAAAAAAAAAGAAGGCAATTAGGATATCTGACTTCTAAGCTAGACTATGCCATGATTTGTACAGTGGCTTAACTGCAGGCAAAATCGTAACAGCCCAAATACACAGATTAGTGCTCAGCTACTCAGGGTGAGCTCTGGCAGCAGCAATACTGCAACACTGACAGCTCAGTGTGGGCTTTAACACCTCAGCACTCACCCAGCTTCACAAGACAGCTCTGCGGCTTGCACCGTGGGCACGGCTGAACGGGCCTGCAAGGGGAAAAGCAAGCTCTGCACCGTGGCCTTCCTTCCGTACCACCCAGGCTGGCACAGATATTGCTCAACATGAGGAAAAACTTCTTTACTGTGAGGTAGTGACAGAGCACTGACACAGGCTTCCCAGGGAGGTTGTGGAGTCTGCTTCTCTGGAGACTTTCAAAACCCACCTGGACATGTTCCTGTGTGACCTACTGTAGGTGATCCTGCTCTGGCAGGGGGGCTGGACTAGATGATCTCTAGAGGTCCCTTCCAACCCCTGACATTCTATGATTCTATGATTATGCCGGTGAGGCATTGCCACCATTTCTAACCGCTCCAGGGAGTAGACTTCTGTATTCCGTACATACATCATGCTACCACGAATAGTCTGTGTCGGCTCTAAAGCCAGCTCACACACTTGAGCAGAGACTCCGCTCACGACGTATGGTTTAACAAGTCAAGGCAAAGCGCTGTTCTCTTCAGTTGCTTACATGAAGTCTTTCTACTGGCCTGTCATGCCATGCTACCCCATCATGCAGGTAAGTGATGAAGACAGCGTATTTCACACCCAGCTTTGTCACCGTGTGTGTGTTTGTGGTTACATGCTACTATGTGTCTGTGGCCACATAAGATTTTTCTGACTTCCTGCATCTTCTAAATGGAAATATTTGATCTACTCCATTACAGCAACACCTATGTGCACTTTAACAAATATTTTAAAGACCAGTAAGACATTTTAGTTAAGTAAATGTTAGCTTTTATGATCAGCTTTCTGATTTTTTTTCTCAGTTTTGCTGGTTTTGCGCTTTTACTGCAGTTGAGAACAGGTTCTCAGGTAAGTTGTTGTAATAAATAGACAAACTGACACAATTCACATTGATAAAATTGCACACGATTTATCCCGCCATACTGAGTAATTCAGGGTGGCTCTTGGGTTTTTTTCTATTAAAAATTGTTCTTACATAAATGTGCAGCCTGGAAAGCTCAGGAACTGATCATCACAGCTAATTGTCTGTTTGGAAACGGGATGTCTAAATGCTCTGAGGACTTAGTATTTACAATTCGAGAAGCTCTTCCCTGAGACACTTAAAAGAAATCAAGTTTAGCAAGGATGAGCTGGAAAGCCTCCCAGCGTGTATCTTTGTGCTTTCTCCCTTACTGCTCCTGTCACCCCAGAAGCTGTTGAAAAAGCTTAGCGGACAATAAGTTACTGACCTAAAGTATTTTTTTTCATTCTTAAATTCTCCCGATTCCTGAAAAGAAAAGAAAACAAAGCAAAACAAACAAATAAACAAACAAACAAAAAACTCAGCAGAAAATTTAAACAGCTAATGAGCTGAGACCATTGCCAAACTTAGAATCATGGAATAATAAACGTTGGAAAGGACCTTAAGATCATCAAGTCTAACCCACAGTCCTACACCACCCTAACACTAAATCATCTCCTGAAGTGCCACATCCAGCCTTTTTTTAAACATGTCCAGGGATGGTGACTCCACCACCTCCCTCGGCAACACATTCCAGTGCTTCACCACTCTTGCCGTGAAGAAGTTTTTCCTAATATAATATATATAGAATCATAGAATCATTATATATATATATATATACACTTGCTGCCTAATATATTTTTGCTGCTAGCTACTGCTTCATGTTTTCCTCATACGCCTCTGTCTCCCAGTCTCCATTTTGTACTGGTACTGTCAGCACCAGTACCCTCAGCCAGTGGTACTATTAGTACTTCATCATACTTCTGTCCATCATACTTCTCTGCATATTGCCATGTATCATTGTCAACTTCAGTAACACCAACTAAAATTTCGTCAGATTTGATAACTCAGACATAGCAGACTCTGGCTGGAGAGATTTGATACTTACACAACAAGTCCAAAGGCACAACATAAATGCTTTATATGCTCACCTGCATTACACCTTTTCTTTCTTGATTTGAAGTTAAGCTCTGTGTAACCCTCTTCATTCTCCATATCAAGGTCTTTTTATCACTTCTTTCTACTGAACACTGACTGTTAGTGTCAAACCAGGTTCTGGGAAATGCTTCAAGTGTGATAAGCAGGAAGGGGACAGTGGATGTCCGTTTTTGTTTTTAGCTGAAGCCATGCAGCAGCAGGACTATGAAAAAGGACCTTAACGTTATAAACCACACAGACAAGTGAATGCTTTTTCTCTTCTTTTCCATTTCCACTGTCTTTCTCTGACAAAATTCAGGCCCTCCTAATAAATACTTCTAACACTGCATTTTCTCCAAGGCAATATCGCAGTCTTTCAATGCACAAACACTCTTGCACGTGAGAGAATAGATTTGAGCCTCTCAAGCCGATTTCACTGGATTGATGGATTCTACTCATCTACTTTATATTAAAATCAGCTGTGTCAACTTCTCTGTTTATCTCAAATACTGAGATTTGATCTTGCTTTACCTAAGATTGTGTGCATATGTCTCATTAAGCAGATGGAAGGGCATTTAAACACACGTATTGATCGTTGGTTCTGCTTTGTGCCTGTCCACTTGAGCAACTGTTCATAGATCTGAGCAACTTAATGCCTTTCTTTAAATGGAGACTGGAGCAGATCTCTTCAAACATCATGGGTGGCAATGCAAGTTCTTGGTGCTCTTTTAAGTGCTAGATTTCCTTCTGGAAATGAGAATTCAGTAGACTGCCGAAAGGTTTTCTTTTTTTCGCTGAAATGGCTATAACAATTTCTGGCTGTTGTCAAACTCACCACTTTTCATCAAGGTTCCCTTTGGGTCAGGACTACATCCTGGTTTCATCTTTATTGTGTCTGTATAGTGTGTAGTGGTGATACATCATGGGAGACATAGGCTGTCACATCATTAGCTATAGTATGCAATTAAATAGCATCCTGAACACTTATGTCAGTTTGAAAGAATATAAGTGCATCCAGAGCACTAGACAGAAATTATTCACTGATTTCTTAAACAAAACCTCTCTGATGATTAGTAATGGTCATTCAGGCTTGGGAACCAAGATAACTTTACCTCAGCTTTTGTATCATGGTTAGCACCTGAAAGCTGGGGTCAAGCTGTATGCAGTAGAACCATGTACTGCAAAAAATAAAAGTGATCTCCAGAGCAGTCTTTCAAACACAGACATACTACCTGAGGCTGATGGATCAAAATGAAATAAAAGCTGCTAAGCAACCAACATACATGTTCAGTTTCTACAGGTTAGTAGTACTTACCATGCAGCACCACAATGCTAAATAACTCTCCTGCACCCAGCGCAGACAATGATAAAAGACACAACAACTCCAAACAAACCTTGCTTCACTTACACAGGTTGTTCTGCATCCATCCCCACAGCCGATCTGTGGGGCTTACAGGACCCACGCTGGAGCAGGAGGTTTATCCTGAAGGATCCTGCAGCCCCTGGAGGACCAAGGCTGGAGCAGGGAAACAGTGTGAAGGGGAATCATAGAATCATAGAGTGTTCGGGGTTGGAAGGGACCTCTAGAGATCATCTAGTCCAGCCCCGCTGCCAGAGTAGGATCCCCTAGGGCAGGCCCTAGGGAAGGAGCAGCAAAGAGGAGCTGTTATGGACTGACTCCATAAACCTCGTCCCTCTGTGCCACTCCGGGTGGTGGATGGTGAGGGTAGTCAAGTCAGGAACAAAGCAATGAAGCTGAGCCTGGAAAGAGGGAGCAAGGGGGAAGTGTTGCTTTAAACTTTCTGTCTTCATTTCTCACTATCCAAATCCATTTTAATTTGCAATAAATAATCAACTTTCCCCAAGTTGTGTCAGTTTTGCCCATAATTATAACTGGTAAGTGATCTCTCTCCCTTTTTTGTGACTCACAAGCTTTTCATCTTACTATCTCCCCTGTCATGTTGAGGAGCAAGAATGAGAGACCGGATGGGTGGGCATCTGGCAGCTAGCCAAGGTCAGCTCACCACAATGACCTTACCAGTCTATATTATTTTTCTTTTTCCTTTTTTTTCTTGTATATTTGCTAAGCTGTGTAACGCTCTAGTAAATCAAAGGCAGTGGATCCTGAGGTTGTCTCAGGAAGCTCTTAAAAAGATTAGCAAGAGACCACCCATGAGAATAATGACAGACATTGATTCTTAGGTGGGTCATCCTCCTCCACTGGAACAAACCAGTTTTTAAAAGTCAGGCATTTGGTAAATAAACTGTTTGAATATAGTCTTTTGTTTCACTTGTACTACTTGTACTACTACTTTCCCTTTTCCACCCTCTAAGTAGTTTTAAAAACTTTGGAGTAAAAGTGAAAATATATAAAATATTTTATGTAGCTTATACAAAAAAAAAAATTATATATATAAACTATATGAAAATAAATATACAGGGAAGAGCATGGAGGTCGTGAGAAGGGTAAACCAATAATGCTGTACATGATGGGCAGTGTTCTCATAACGATATCTACTTTGGAAAAGTACCAGAGGAAAGTCAAGGAGTAAGATATTCCCAAGCAGCATCTCCCAACTGTGGCAGAGGCTGATGGGGAAAAAAAATAAATAAAAGCCATTTATTAAATAAGTTAGTAAGTTAAGTTAAACTCAAGGTTGCTCACAGGTTGGCAGTAGAACCTGATACCAGTGTTGCAGGGGTGAAGGTAAGAGACAACCTTGAAAATGCATATCACTGTCTCCACAGAAAGATGAAGCATGAAACTTGGCCCCAAACACCAAGCCAGGGGAGCAATTCAGGAAAATGTAGGAATGCTTATGTTTAAACATGAGTGTTCACATCAAATTTTTTGAGTATATGTGTACTTACAGCTGATGTGCATATTATTTCACAAGATCACAAACCTAGTTACTCCTATTTTTGCATGCTCAGGGAACTGGCTACATCTTCCACCCTGCTGGGATCAAGTAGATATTCTTTGACATCTGACTGAGAAGCATGGGAAACTAATGACTTCTTAATTTGTACCAATGAAATTTCAGCTGTGATGACAAAAAATATTTTTTTTCATCAGAATTTTTCTTCCTAATTAGAAGATTGTGAGCTGATTGAGGTCTACCACTGCAGTTCTTAGAGACCAGAACAGCATTGACTCAAACTCAGTGTTGCCACAATATCTAAAAGAAATAAGAATTAAATAAATAAACATATTGCATAGTATACTAAGAAAAAAATATATCCTGTTGCATTGTAGATAGGCTTAAGATTATTAGCTTTAAGATTCTCAGCTTTAAGATTCTCAGCTATATGTTACTATTTGTTTAGCTTTTTGTATTACCAGACAATAAATACTAATGAGGTTATATACCTCGTTATTATTTCATTCCTCATTATTATGGATGGGTGGATGTCGCATTGGGAGGCATCATTTAGCCGGCTGATAGGGCTGGGACAAAGGCCGGACTTGATGATCTTCAAGGTCTCTTCCAGCTGAAACTATTCTATGATTCTGTGATTCTATGATTATTTAATGCCTCATTTAATACCACCATCACAAACACAAGTGAGTTCCCCAGCATGTTACACGTGTTACTGTAGTTAACCTGTAGAATAAAGCTTCATGTAGGAACTCATAAATTCTCTGCTAAGATATACAAATGTTTTCCATTATAAATGTAAGTTGCGTGTTTGTTTATGGGTTTGCAACGTTTGCATTCAGTCTTTGAAATTCAGCAATTATATTAAGAAATACCTGAGGGTGGATAAGAAATGCTTCTAGATCTGACCAATTTGACTTAAAGAAAATGAAAAGGACACTTAAAATAAGAATTTATTTTCTGGCTTCACAGCACCCGTGGCAGCATGTGTGAGTTGTCATTTCTCTGGGAATATATTGCCTACACTGAATTTGTGACTCACTCAATTGCTCTTGATGAAATAAAATTTGCTTCAGGCCTCCTGTGTAACATAGCCATTCTCAGTATTGCTGTTCTGAGGCTATCATCCTACACTGCAGAATTCTTTTAAGAGTAAAGTGTTTCCTCTAGTTTTGAAACCGCAAACACAATGTGCGAATGCACTCCTCCTGTGCTTACAGAGGTCTGAAGCATCAGCTCAGTGATGGAACTTGTCTTCAGGGTCAATGGATCCATATCCAAGTGGAAGCCAGTGACAAGTGGAGTCCCTCAAGGATCAGTACTGGGACCAGTCTTGTTTAACATCTTCATCAGCGACATGGACTGAGGCATTGAGTGCACTCTCAACAAGTTTGCTGACGACATCAAGCTGTGTGGGGCGGCTAATATTCTGGAGGGTAGAGATGCCATTGAGAGGGACCTCGACAGGCTGGAGAGGTGGGCCCAGGCCAGCCTCATGAAGTTCAACAAGACCAAGTGCAAGGTCCTCCATCTGGGTCGGGGCAACCCCAAGCACCGATATAGGCTGAGCAGCGATTGGCTTGAGAGCAGCCCTGAAGAGTACTTGTGAGTACTGGTAGATGAGAAGCTCAACATGAGCCATCAATGCACACTTGCAGCCCAGAAAGCCAATCATGTCCTAGGCAGCATCAAGAGGTGTGTGGCCAGCAGGTCGAGGGAGGTGATTCTTCCCCTCTACTCCACTCTTGTGAGATCCCATCTGGAGTACTGCATCCAGTTCTGGAGCCGACAGCATAAGAAAGATATGGACATGCTGGAATGTGTCCAGAGAAGGGCCATGAGGATGATCAGAGGGCTGGAGCACCTCTCCTATGAGGACAGAGAGAATTGGGGCTGTTCAGTCTGTAGAAAAGAAGGCTCCGAGAAGACCTTATTGTGGCCTTCCAGTATCTCAAGGGGGCCTGCAAGAAAGCTGCTGAGGGGCTTCTTAGGATGTTCGGTAGTGATGGGACTAGAGGCAATAGATTAAACCTAGAGATGGATCGGTGCAGATTGGACGTTAGGAAGAAGTTCTTCATTATGAGGGTGGTGAGACACTGGCACAGGTTGCCCAGAGAGGGGGTGGAAGCCCCATCCCTGGCAGTTTTTAAGGCCCGGCTGGATGGGGCTCTGGGCAACCTGATCTAGTGGGGGATGTCCCTGCCCATGGGGAGGGGGCTGGAACTGGATGATCTTTAAGGTGCCTTCCAATCCTCACAATTCTATGATTCTATGTTTCAGGTAAGTGCTTCCCTCCCCTAAACACTGATCATAGGCTGTTAAATGTCTATATTTCTTTCCAGCTGGAGATATGAGATTCCTGATGTGATTCTAGGGGTCGAAGCCACAGTCAAATGTGTCTCTGTTCTTGATGTTTTCTGAAGAAGGAGCCTTGCATGTCAAGTGTGATATTTTGTAGAGTTGAGCAACTTACAGAGAGCAGAAGCCTCAGCACACGAGCAAAGCTTCTTCAGGTCTGTCTTTGAACAAAGTGCAAACAAGACAGATATTTCTCACATTTTCCTCTTCAGATTACACATTTTCTTTGTGTCTTCACCGGGAACTAAGAATAGACCCCCTGCCATAGGTGGACTGCAGGCTTCATAAATAGCCAGGAGCCCAAAGCAAGCTTGGTGTGTCCACACTGTGCATGTGAGTTCAGGCTGTCTACAATTCCCAATTCTGCTCTGTGGGTGATTATGTGAGTAATTACCATAGGGTTCTTCTGGGAAGTATGTTTGAGGTGACATCGTCACATGACAGGAAGGACACAAAGGTGCAGCTATGAATGCGGCTCTCATCTGAGCCCTGAAGTAAAAGGCATGACTGAGGTTTTCTTTTCTGTAGTGGCTGTGGTGCTCCACAGCGTCTTTGACTTGAACAAGGAAACAGCACAGATAGTAAATTTAAAACATGGCATAAAGAACCTGAGGAAAGCTTTGCCACAGTATTCACATTGGTGGCCTTCTGCTGTCGCTCAGACTGGCAGTTCTGGGAAGAGTGGGGAAGTGGTGATCACAAGCTCCACTGTTACCTTGACTAAGTCCTTTTGATACCCTATTTCATTCTCCTAGCTATAAGGCCAGAGTGCTTTCTAGATGCTATAATTTTCTGTTAGGTCAATGATGATAAACTATAAAACATCATGAAAGTTCTGAGCCACAAGAACTCAGAGTTTCTGGTTACACAATTAGTGGAGACTTTTTGCAGTGTTTAGGCTTTATGTCTGAGAAATACATGCCTAAAACCAACGAAGTGGTTTGCTATCACTCAGATGTGCTGGGAAAATAAAATCTAACTCTTCAGCATAATAATATTTTGTTTTGTAAACATTTAAACGGTCACAGGAATCATAAGAATCACAGGATGTTCGAGGTTGGAAGGGGCCTCAAAAGATCATCTAGTCCAGCCCCCCTGCCAGAGCAGGATCACCTACAGTAGGTCACATAGGAATGCGTCCAGGCGGGTTTTGAATGTCTCCAGAGAAGGAGACATAATAGTATTGTTAGCTGTTACAGTGCCACATATAGTAAAAGCACATTTCTCAAAATTCCACTTCAGAACATGTTTTGCGTAAGTTAAGATCAAAGTTTCTCTAAGTAGCATTGACACCACGTAAAGAAGCAGGAAGCTGCCTAGAGATTTAGCGATACAGATCAAAGGACTGTAAAGGTGCTTTAATAGAATTCAGAGGCTCTCATAGAGCCAGAAGAAAAATGAGAACAAACAAAATTTGAAAATGTTTCAAATTCCTAGGTCCCAGAGCAGTTCTTATTGGGTTACAGATGAGTTTGTGACCTTGTGTTCCCTGGTTCTAAACCATTCTTGTCTGCTAGCACCATGATCACAAGTAGACCTCAGCAGATCAGAAGCCAGAAGCCGAAACTCTCTTTCCATAAATATTCTGACTTTAGATTGCTTCTGCAATTTCCTTCTTAACTTTACCTTCTTCAAAGCAGCCTGGACTAGTGGGTTATGTTTCCTAAGTAATTCCTTGTAAAGCTGTTTCTTCCTGGGAAATAGGTCTCTGTTTAGTAGCCTTGCCCTTACTAGTGGGTGATTTTAAGAAAAACAGTGCAAATAGTGTCTGGGGAAGCTTTTAGACTACCTGACCCGAGCTACGACCAAATACCACTATGGTTTCAGCAACCTTTAAGTCTCGGTGTAGTATGGAAGCAGTTGCTGTAGGAAGTAGATGTAATTTCTACATAGGGGCACTTCTTGTTCTCTTTTTGCCAGGGCTGACATGAGCACCTCCTGTCACAGCCACGGCCTTCTAGCTCTGTCAGGGCTGGTTGGCAGATGCACTGCTACAAAATCAGAGGTGAAGCTTTGGGAGTTGGGTTTAGAAATGTTTATAGTCTTGATATATTACACACCTCTATGCTCAGGCTTTCCATTTGCAGCATCTACCATGTCACAGCCAACAGAACTTCTTTAATCTGCAATTTGTTTTTGCTTGGTGCTCTCTTTGTAACAGCACGAATCCCTACAAAGGGGATAACAAGTTGGAGAATCATACTCCAGGCATAGTTCTCATGTGTGTGCTGTCTCCTGCACGAAATGTTACATCTCCACCAGGGGTTTGTCAGTGGTCCCTGCAGGGACAACCCTCCCCAAGGAATATTGGGGTCAACAAGGGAAAGAAGAAAGGTCTCTGAGGGCATAAATAGCTCTCAGCTCGGACACAGTGGTGGAAACTCCTGCAGCTGCTGTTGTCAGAGCCCTGCCTCAGCAGCCACCCCATGGCCACATGATGCAGCAGGTCAGCCCAAGCTGACTGGCTGCTGTGGTGCTGCCTGTGAGGCATTTTTTACTCCATCACCTCTTTTTCCCCCCTCTGAACCACAGAGGCTGCAAGTCCTGGAGACCTGCTTTGCCAGGAGGGCTGCAATGTTCACCTTGTTCAGGTTTGAGAACATCAAACCTCAGCAGCTGTATGCAGCATTGCTGAGTGCTACAGCCACTGCAGTTCCTAAACCATTTAACCACACTTTCTAGACAGTTTTCAGTTAGTACTGGTGGAAGCAGGATTATTGCACGTGACAGAAGCAGTTGCCAGATACACTAAACCTGGTGGTTACTATCAGGATTTCAGTGATTTCAGAAAGCAGGAACTCATCAGACAACAGTTTTACCTCACTTAATATTAGAAGTGCCAGTAAAAGTAGGCATGTAGTCTAATTTTTATGTCAAGGCTTCCTTTGAAAGAAGTAATGAGAAGCCAGACCCTCTGAGGACCGAGTATTCCATACTAAAAAATCTGGGATTAATTTTTTCTCAGAGCCTCTCGATTTCCAGGTGGCTAGGCAAGGCAGCTTCTCGTCCTCTGCCAGTGCAAAAATCCATTGCTATATGCCATAGCAAGTTTTGCTCTGTTCCCATTTCTCTGTATTTCCTAGCTCTGCCTCTTACTGACTCATTTGTCTCCTTCCCCTGGTGTGGATGTCCCTGCTGCTCCTCACACTTCAGAGCCCACTGAACCACAGAGTAACACTAATGGTTTCATGGAGGTGTCTGTGTACATCACTTCAGTCTCACGAATTAAGACCATCTCTTTTCAGGTCAGTCTCAGCTCCATGTGCACACTGACTGCATGGGACATTTGGACTTCAGCCTGCAAGGCCCTAACGGGAGCTGCCAGAGGAGGGGATTATGAGAAAATGACTGAGATGTCACTTTTATCAACACGAGAAAAAATATGCCCATCTAATAACACAAGAAAATCAAGAGAAGTGTATTTCATCAGCTTCCCAGCCACCTCAACATACAGATAAGATTCAGCTTTGCTATTCATTGCTTTTTCCTCATGTCTGTTCTGTTTTCCTTATTCATTGTAGTTTATAACTGCAGTGATCAACAAGAGCATTGCGCTTGCAAGTCCTTTGAACAGCCTTATTCTGAATGTCAAACTCGTAGATATATGGGCTCTATCTCTATTCCCAGCACTTCTTTTCCCTGAGCAACAAAGGAAATAGGTACAGCTGTTCTTTGTCTAAGGAGAAAATAGTTGCTCTTACAGGCTATTTCTGACCTGTTGGTTGGACCATACTGTGTAAACCAATGATTTTCCTTCCCTCTTCCTCCCACCCACATTGCTAATCTCTCTTCTCATCCCAAAATATAAAACATCACTTCTCACTTTTCTGGCTTTACATTTGCTGATCCTAAGGTTCTGATAACACAGACTGGAGAAAATTCAGGATCAGAAACTTAAAATAAAGACCCAATACAGATTATAAGGTAGGATATAGAATAATACAGGTTTCAGAATATTAGTATAAAATACAACAAGAACTTTGGATGCTGAAGTAGTCATCTCTTCATGTTTTCTTCCCCAATGCAAGAATTGATACTTTTTTGGAAATGTCTTTCATTTGATATTGAGAATTTATTATTAACAGGGTGAAAATGCTCTCCTGGTGACAGTCATTTCTTTCCTTGAAACAGGTCTTAAGCAGCACATCAGCTTTGATTCTGATTGAAATAAACTCAGTTCAGTGAGCCTCTTACCACAGTTTGAGCCCACCCTGCTGTGACCAAGAACTATATGCTTGCTCACATCCACCCCTGTCACTTAAGGGTTGAGGAAGGAGAAAATTCAACAAAAAAATCCTAGAATCATAGAATACCAGGGTGGAAGGGACCTCGAGGATCATCTAGTCCAACTCTTTATGGTAAAGAAGTACAGTTTAAATGAGATGGCCCAGCATCCTGGGCAAGCTGAACCTTAAAACTGTCTAAAGTGGAGGAATCCACCACTTCCCTTGGAAAACTATTCCAATGTCTAATTGCTTTTTCTGATGGTGAAAAATTTTCCTCTTGAGTCCAAACGAATTCTTCCCAGGAGCAACTTGTATCCACTACCCATTTTCTTTTCCATGTGACTCCTTTTAAAAAGGGAGTCTCCATCTTCTTGGTAGCCACCCTTTATGTGCTGCTACATGGTAATAAGGTCTCCCCTGAGCTTTCTCTTCTCAAGTCTGAACAAACCCAGTTCTCTAGGCCTTTCCTCATATGGCAGGTCTTCTAGTCCTCTGACCATCCTTATGGCCCTTCTCTGGACCCTTTCCAGCCTGTCCACATCATTTTTGTATAGCGGAGACCAAAACTGAACACAGTACTCAAAAGTGTGGTCTGACCAGTGCTGAGTGGTATGATGACTTCTTTATCTCCGCTGGTAATGCCCTTGTTAATGCAGCCCAGCATCCTGTTTGCTTTCTTTGCTGTTGCAGCGCACTGCTCACTCCTGCTGGGCCTTATGTCCTTCAGGACCCGCAGGTCCCTCTCTGCAGGGCTGCTCTCCAGCCCGGTGGATCCCAGTCTGAGCTGCATTCTTGTGTTGTGTATTCCCAGATCTTAGACTTGTCCCCATTGAACTTCATAACGTTCCTGCTCAAGGCTCACAGACTGAGACTAGGACAGGGAGGGTTCATTCAGCATTTATGGTCGTGGGGAAAAACCAGAGTAGACTTGGAATGAAAACATAAATTTAATTTACCACCACCCATTATCAACTAAATCAGAGTAGGATAGTGAGGGACATAAATAAATACAACCAGATCTTAAATACACTCCCCACCCCTCCCTTCTTCCCAGCTTCCTCTTCCTCCCCAGCAGTGCAGGGTGGGGCAGAGGGTGAAGGGTGCGGTCTGTCCATTATTCAATTCTTCCTTCCCAGGAAGAGAACTCTTCACAGACTCCCCCAGATGCCATGTGGTGTTCACCCTCATCCTCCTCCATGTCAGTCCTTCCCACCAGTGTGAGACTCACCCACAAGTTGCAGTGTCCTCCGCTCCAATGTGGCTCCTCCTCAGAGTCACAGTTTGCTTCAGGTGCATCCTCTGCTCCTGTGTGGTCTCTGTCTCCCCCACTGCATGGGTTTCTCCACATGCTGCTGAATCCTGGACGTTCTCACCATCATCGATCTTCTCCATTTGCAAGCTCTCATCACCCTGCCATCTCCCTCACCATGGAGCTCCAGGAAAACACTCTGCTCCTGTGCCTTTCTTCCCCTCTTCCTCACTGACCATGTATTTTGCACTCTTCCCACCTCCCCCTCCTCCAGACAAACAACTCCCCAACACAAAAGACAGAACAAGGACAAAGAGACGTAGAAACAAAAAAAAAAAGGGACCAAGAGGCTGACCCCAAAGGTTTCGTCTCTTAAATACATTTATCACAGTGGTGCTGACTGGCCTGGCCTTGGCCCAGAGGTGAGTTTGACTTTAACTGGACTTGGGAAGCCTCTGCAAGTTTTGTAAAGAGCCATTCCTCACCCTGCTACAAAAAAAACCAACCACCAGACACAAACCCATCACACCTCTGTAACCTGTCCAACTGGTGACTTTGGGAATTGCGGTGGATCATACTCTGCTCATCTATGTCTAACTAGCAGAAGTAGAATTTCTTTCAGTCACTGTGGATTCATATACTCCCACTGCAGTACTACTCTTTCTAATGACGATATAGCACTGTACTTGCTACTTGAAGATGCTGCAGAATGTGTATGTGTGGCCGAGATTCACCTTTCCCCAAATAGAAGAGGATCTACAATTTTGGAGAGGCAAAGTTCAGATGTGGGGAAAAAAAATAGGATCTGGATGTCCAGTGACCTCTGAATAGGAATGATTTGGAGACTAAAGACTTATTTGGAATGACTGATGGCTTTGAGACTGATATCTCCCTTGAAGTGTTCAAGGCCAGGCTGGATGGGGCTTTGAGCAATGTGGTCTAGTGGGAGTAGTCCCTGCCCCATGGCAAGGGCATTGGAACTAGATGATCTTTAAGGCCCTTTCCAAGCCAAACTATTCTCTGATCTCATGATCTCTCTGAAATGTCTTCTGTTTTTAAGGTTTACCATTCATGGCTGCAAAATAGCTGACACTGGCATATTTGCAAAAAGGAAAGGATCTGTTTAACAAGTTCTTATGCAACCTACAAATGAACCTATGAGAAAAATGGCAATTCTGCCAAACTTCAAGGAATCATGCATGACTAGACATTCAGGCATTCCCATCTCTGTTTAGAAATGTTTGAACAAGTTATTGTAATACTTGTTTATTTAACACAGGCTTGTGTGAGTCTGTCACTGTTGCTGTATCAGTCACTCTCGGATAATTCCCACCTTTTGCAGCTTTCTGTGGACATCATTATGTCCTTAGAACCTGATTGTGAACACTAATTTCATAAGAACAAGCTGAAGGAGACTGTCTGCATGCAAATATTCCTGACTAGCATATCCGTTGCTTGTGTTGCCTGAAAACTGCTGATGTCAAGTCAAACCTTTGTTTTAATAATAAAAATTATTCCTCAAAACTGCCAACGTGGGCAAGGCCTTTGGTAACAGCAAATATGTTAGTTCAGCCTAGACAAACACAAATAAAAACTGTAGTTGTACTCAAGTGCAATTTATTCAAGATTGGTTACCTTTTTGTCTCAGAGGTAACGCTCGAGTTACAGCAGCAAAGAGCCTCAAACTGTCTTACACCTTCTCCTCTCCTCTCTCAACCCCTTCCCAGGAACTCGATAAAGGAACTTTTCACATTGCAAGTCCAAGAGATTCATTACATTCCTCTTAGTGTTCTGTATGTACCAAAATAAATTATTTACGTCAGTCATAATGGTCTCCACAGCTTTTGAAACAAAGAGCACCAGTGTAAAGCTGGGATAACCTTAATGCAGTTGGTCATGGAAGCACTTGGGTGCAACCTGATTCAGCACTAGTGTCCTAACACACAGTGCATAGACTGGACTCACGATAGTCAGTTAAGTACATGACACATCAGGGCGAGCAATATAATATAGCTTAATAGTATAATAGTATAATACTATAATAGTATAATATTATAATAGTATAAATAGTACAATAGTATAACAGTATTGTAGCGGACAGACACACAAACGTTTGCCTTAAACATTTCTTGTCATTTTTACAAATGCCCAGCTTGGTCAAAAAACTTGTGGCAAACTGGTAAGTGCCAAATTGAATGTAGTAGAGGGAATCTGATAAACAGATGCCTGGAACAGCACTGGTGCTGAATATATGCATGAGATCAGGAATCCTGTGGAGGCAGGATGGCCTCGTCTTGTTAGTGGCCCCAGCTATCTGCTATACCCGTCCACTGGAGATTTCTGCAACACAGCACAACTCTTGAGAAGCCGAGACAAATCCTTTTCTCTCCAATTCAGGCCTCCAGACAGTCTGAGACACTGTGGAGCAGGGCTGATATATATCCAAAATGACTGTACAGTGTATATATCTGAAGCATCGATATCAAAGGAAGATCTAAGTCACTGATTTAAGGGGCTAGATACATATACAGCGCCTGGGCATAGAGCATGATGATGTATAAATAGTGGAGTCGACCAAGTAGGCATACTCAGAGTGATTGTGTACCTGGAACCTGGAAAAACACATGAAGAAAACTTTGATTACTAAACATTTTCTAGTACTGAGCCAAATAATTTAGCCTGCTGTAAAACAAATTATTCAGGTCATAAATGCTCTGGAGAGCAAGACAAGTGGAACTGCTGTTTGAGAGGCCTGATGCAGAACTGTTGTAGCCCACACATTTTCTTACATAAACAGGGGGAAAACCTGGCTTGTCTGCAGGTTGTGACAAACACACAAAAGCAGGTATGATTTTTCTTATGAAGCTACTTAATCCACCTGAAGATGATTATTCCCTCATACCTGTCACTTCGTTCTCTTTCATCCCTAAAAAGTGTATGTGCATTTGCTAGATACTGTGTATTTCAGGAAGACAAACATGAAGGATCACACCAGAGATCTGAAAAGAGACTGAAACGTCTATACTATGTACTGAAAAATATGCATAAAGTAAATAGGGATGATCAATAACATTATCTTGATGTGTTTGAGCTACCATAAAACCACTTCTTCAATCAAGGACTTCTCTATATTGACACTGCTGGAGTTAGTTCAGTAGTAACTGCAAAAAATTAATTTTCAAAGTCTTACTTACAAATCACAAGAAAAAAAAAATATCCTGACAGAAATAACATGGTGCTACACTTGCTTAAGTACATGGTAGCCAATCACAATGAACTTACAAGTTCACCTCCAAGCGAACACCATTCTCCCAGTAGAAGTTTTCACCTTTCTTGCGCAATCCAATCCAGTACTTATCTCTTTTCAAATGCTTAATGAAGGAATGCTAAAAAACAAAACAAAAAAAGCATTACTGTTTTTTTGCCAGCATGAGCTCTCACAATGGGAAGGAAACTCTTCCTGAGTCTTTTGAGGACTAGTTTATCACCCTGTCATCTAGAACATTTTCATAAAAATTGCACTGAGAGTTAAGAGCCTAATTCTGCTTTTGAACAAATCTTTATAGTATCATAAACTTCAGTGAAGATACTAAATTCTATACCCTTGAAAATTATTACTGTTCACTAAACACAAAATTATGCTAACAGTATGTATTGGTTGTGTCTGTCTATAGACATTTATCGATCTCTACACAGAAACACAGAATACCAGGTTGGAAGGCATCTCAAGGATCATTTGGTCCAACCTTTCTTGGATATACAGAGTTTGGTCTAAATAGGCTGGTACATGCAGGTATTTCCTGCATTTCACATGGGCATATGGGATCTCTTCCCTGCACCGATTATTACTTAAGGAATTTAAAGTGTTTTTTTATCTGTGGGTGCACAGATAAAAAGAGTAGAAGACAGTTCACCACTTCAGAAGTGTGCAACAATCACTGTCAAACACGGCAAAGAATGATGGAAGATAACAGCAACAGCACTTGCGATGGGTTAGTATCACACAACTCCCTGCAGTAAGCTACCTATCGCCTGACTCAGTGAACTTAAAAATGAAGTAAGTATTAGCTGTCAGCATGGACACTAATGGGCATGGAAAGAGAGCACCCTTATACTCCTCCTGGCAACTTCAATTCAATATGTTTCAGAAGAAACCATCTCCGTACAGTCCCACTGCCAATTCTGCAGTTTTTGGTGACCCTTCTTCTGGTGTCAGCCAGTGCTGGAGACCAGACAACACACACCACCAAGCACCAACCTGGCCCAGTAAAGTCAACGTCAATGTTCCGGTGCTTTACTTTCCAAGGTTGTGTCTAATTTGGAGGTATAAGGGTTTTAAGCAGCAGATTCAATAACAATGATTTCGACCTAGGCAGCAATCAGCTCAGTATCACAGGCACCGAATTAGAAGCAAGAATCTTAGATGCGTAAGGAAGAGAGACACTTAGAAACTTGGTAAGAGGTGATTGCTCCCTGGGCAGCAACGCAGGAGCTTGTGGACAGGGGACAAGCTGGCAAGCACGGTTGAGGCTATTGGCAAAGAAATGGGTCTGATGATGGGATGCAATGAAAGACCACACGCAGTAAGGGACTCCTACATGAAGTTAAGAATTAGGCCCTGCATCTTTCTCATTATTGAAATTCTTGTTGCCGTAAAAATATTTATTAGCTCACATCAAATTCAGGTGTGACTTAATTCGTGTAATTTCACTGATGTTTGCTCCATTTCAGCCTTTTGACCTCCACTCAACAATCACTGTAACAAGAAAGGTCAAATGTTGATCAGTCTAAAAACTAACTTTCTGATGAAACTAGTTTCTCATTGACAATATTCAATAGACAGTAGATTTGTAAAAGCATACTAGAAAGTATTAGTAACACGCAGCAGCAAGATGTCACTAGCATTCACTGACTCAGTGCAACTGGAACATAATACAGGCAAATGAAAGTATTTTAACAAACATTATTGTTTAAAGGATAAGTATTTAATGCAAAAGAAAAAAATAATGAAAGCTTTGTCAAGGAAAGAGAGAGATACAGAACTTGGTTCTGTTTTGCTGTTGTTTTCTTTTTTTTTTTTTTACATTACCATTTCTTCCCATCCGTCAAAAACGGCTAGCAAGGATTGATTCTTAGCGCAGAAGATCTGACAAGACGTCCAGTTTTCCTCCTCCTCTGAGATGAAATAACATTTCCTTTTATAACCTAACCATTCACTGGGGCATGGATCAGGAGTTTTTCCGTGGTGAGATGTCTTACCTATTATCACAAAGGAAAAGAGAGAACAAAATTTCTACCCGGTAAACATCCATCAGCATAACTCAACTTAAAATGTAGATTTTTTTGAAAGTCAGTGCCACACTAGATGCCAGAAGAGAAGCCAAAGGAAGGGTAAGGGTCCTAACCTTCCTTGCCTTTCAGGTACAGTCTTCAGCTGAGAAACTTGAGGGGTGAGGGCTGAAGCCTAATTATTACAATCAGTAGAAAATAAGTAGGGTTTGGAAAAACACTCCTGAATTTTAGAGAATTAGAGGCATTGAAAATTTATACTCAACAGATTTTAAATCCAGTAATAGGCTAATAAACCTCATACTGTTAATTTACCAATTGAATTCATTTTAAGTAATGAAGTTGCTTGAATATCTACAGCCAGTGAAGTATTTCATGAAGAGAAGTCGCTTTGATTTTGTATGAGATGTTTAAGTGGTTGATGAGTCTATGTGAAGGTAAGTAAATCAGGTGTTGATATGACACTAATGAAATTTGCCTGTTAATGAAGAGGTAAAAGTTGTTGTTGTTGTTGTTATTATTATTATTTGGAGATAATGGTTTGGAGAATGGTTCATTGGAGTTGTTTCTCAGCATGTTTTGATGCCATGTCTTCACCTTCTTTCTGTCACAGTAGCTCTGTGAGGGTGACAGGACATGTTTTGTTTCAGTGCCAAGTTTAATTTCTTGCAATGGAGAGAATTAATTTACATTTACTTTGGTTTCTATTTTCCAAGCAAAAATAATCTGCTCCGATTGTTACTGAATGGTTACAGTCACCTTTTCTATGCAGCATGGTGTCTTTTGTAACACACCCAAGCTTACACAGTGTATAAAGTGTATTTCCTGGATCATCCTGATGGGATTAAATCCAGACCTCCTGTACCCAAAGTGCATTTATCCACTGCTTAAGGTTCGAGATTACTAATATTGAAATGAAAGTAACTGGCTGTTATGCAAGTAGAGGGTCTTGCAAGAAGTGAATTGATCTCCAAGACTGCAGCCTGCTGGTGCCACACTTGCTCTTTTCCCTTCTAATCAGCTACTCTCCTTGCTATATATAATTGGAGACCCCTTAGCAAGGGCCCTGTGAGCACTGCCCTCATCCCCTCCAAGAAAATGTGACTGATTGATTCTGTTTAAACAAAAGCTTAAGATAGGGAAGGAAAATCAACAGGGACAGATGTAAATACCGTCCTCCATTTGTTTCTGGCGCTGGGACGAGCTGCGCGGCTCCGGCGGGGAATCTTCTCCGACCCGCTGCTGGCCCCAGGCGGGTCCCCCGGTGGTGGCCGGTCGGTGGCGCCGGTGGTGGTGGGAAGGCGGCTCCTGGGGCAGACGGGGACTCGCCGGAGAGGAAAAACTTGCACGTGTTAGCGCCTGTTTGCTGACACGTGGCCAGTGTATTTGTACAAAATCAGGGATTACTGGACCCACCGTAGCTGATACAACTGGAAAAGACTAAGACTGAGTGCAACCTTCAGTTGTATTATATTCATCCATCTCCTGTTTAATTAGTGCAAGCTGGAGGAAGTTGGTCTAGAATTTGTAAAGTGTACACAATTGTATTTTAAATACAAAATGATGAGCAAGTATCATTCTTTTTATTTCTTCCTTTGAAAAAAGATCTGTCTAAATTACTACAGCTGGAGCCATGCCTTGATGACTGGCTGTGCTACCAGAAGAAGTGTTACTGTGATTCAGGAGCCGAGGCAGATTGGCATTACAGTCAGGAGGCCTGCTCTCATTATGGAGCTTCTCTTGCAGTGATTGACAGTCACCAGGAGCTGGTAAGGTGTTCAGCACCTTTAATTTGGTGCTCTGTCTGCTACCCTAACCGTTTCTGTAACTCCATCACTTCTTCCATGTATACCTTGAAACTCAGCAGAGTTGTTTGTGTGAGTGGGTACCTATGGACTTTTTCAGTGCAGAAATTCTGTTGTTAACTGTAGAGGGTATTCCAGAAATTTAAAAGGTCAACTATGTATAAATTAAAACTGATTTCTGAAAGAATATAAAATTGGAGTTGTGACTCCTAATTAAAAATGAAGAAGGTGTGGGGGTTTTTTGTTTGGTTGGTTTTTTTGGGTTGTGTTTGTGGTTTGTTGTTTGGGGTGGTTTTAACTGAAAATTTATGTGTGCATTTTAAGTGAGGCAATTTAGCCTGACCTCTCCCCTCACACCCTCTTGATGTTCATTGCCTCTCCAGGGTACCAAGAGTACAGTCAACAGCAATTCCCACAGTACATATAACTCTAAACTAATTTTGAGTTTACAGACCACTGGTGCACATCTATGTGTTTTATCTTCTTGATGCTCTGTAAGGACACAGTTCTTTTAAAAGGGTGCTTTCTTCCTCATAACAAATGATTTAGTGACCAACTGAGTGTTGCTAGTTCTGTGCAAAATAGTAAATAGCTCTGTTTCCACAAAAAGGAAAGTCTGGCTGTGGTTATATGATGCTGGGACCAATGGCACTGAAAATAACCCGGTTTGCGCAGTAGGTTCTACATGTGTTTTCTATTGTTTTCAAACCATTTTTCTTTTTAATACGTTCTTTAAGTCTTCTGTAGTGTCCTGCTAACTCAGGGTGTTCTGGCTGAGAAAAAACAAAAGGAACTTGCACTACAGCAAGCGTGTTTTCAGAGGCAATTATAGGATCATAAGGAAATAATAGAGGAAGGCTTTGTTTTATTCATGCTGCAGATGGTAAACTGTGTGTGTCTGCAAATGGAGTTTGGGTTTAGGTAGTCCCAACTGACTTTATGGTTAGGAATATAAGGAGCAGGAAAACAGAACGAACTCACAGATTTATGATACAATTAGTGTCAAGAATAAAAGTGTGAACCTTAGGAAGTTGAGGAATTCTAAATGTGTCACTTGAATTCAATAGAGATGCAATGTAACTGACATCCAAGGAATTGTGGTGACACAGGTGTCAAGGCATCCTGTGCCAACTCAGGCACTTCGTCCCTGCTAAATGCGTGTCCGTGTACTGAAACACCATTTTCCTGGTGATACAGTGAAACCATTGTACTAGTTGACTATTGTGTAATGTGATAGGGTATTTCTAATGACATATGTGGATGTTATCAGTGATGAGGTGCCATAGAGTATAGGTGGATGGTCAAGGTTACAGCTCTGGTTGATATGGGAAGAGCGACTGATGTCATCTGCCTGGACTTGTGCAAAGCATTTGATACTGTCCCACACGACATCCTTGTCTCTAAGCTGGAGAGACATGAACTTGATGGGTGGACCACTTGATTGATAAAGAACTGGCTGGGTGGTCGCACTCAAAGAGTTGTAGTCAATGGCGCGATGTCCACATGGAGACCAGTGTCAAGCGGTGTTCCTCAGGGGTCTCTTCTGGGTCCAATGCTGTTCAACATCTTTGTCAGTGACATGGATGACGGCATTGAGTGCACCCTCAGTAAGTTTGCCGACAACACCAAGCTGTGTGGTGCCATGGACCCAAGTACTTGAGGGCAGGGATGCCATCCAGAGGGACCTTAACAGGGTCAAGAAATGGGCCACTGCAAACCACATGAGCTTCAACAAGTCAAAACGCAAGGTCCTGCACCTCAGTCGGACCAATCCCAGGCACAAATATAAACTGGGCACAGAGTGTGATGAGAGTAGCTCTGAAGAGAAGGATTTAGGGGTGTTGATAGATGAGAAGCTCAACATGAGTTGGCAGTGTGCTCATGCAGCCCAGAAGGCCAACCCTATCCTGGGATGCATCAAGAGGAGTGTGGCCAGCAGATCAAGAGAGGTGATTCTGCCCCTTTACTCTGCTCTTGTGAGACTCCACCTCAAATGCTGCATCCACTTCTGGTGTCCCCACCATATGAGGGACACAGATCTGTTGGAGCATGTTCAGAGGAGGGCCACAAATGTGATTCAGGGGGTGGAGCATGTCTGCTATGAGGACAGGCTGTGGGAGCTGGGATTGTTCAGCCCCAAGAAGAGAAGACTCCAGGGGTACCTAATAGCTGCCTTCCAGTATCTGAAGGGAACCTACAGGAAGACTGGGGAGGGCCTTTTTACAAGAGTGTCCAGCAATAGGACAAGAAAAAATGTATTTAAACTGAAGGAGAATAGGTTTAGATTGGATCTTAGGAAGAAATTCTTCAGTACGAGGGTGGCAAGACTTTGGAACAGGTTGCCCAGAGAGGTTGTGGATGCCCCCTCCCTGGACATGTTCAAGGCCAGGTTGAATGAGGCCTTGAGCAACCTGCTCTAGTTAAGGGCATCCGTGCCCATGACAGGGAGGTTGGATTAGATGATCTCTAAGGTCCCATCCAACATAAGACATTCTATGACTCTGTGATAGCACTCTGCATGACTACCAGCTAAATAGCTGGGATCTCACTGGCTAGTAGTAGTGGAAATAGGGCTTCCTTTAGTATTTCATATAATTAAACTTAGCAGCAAAACCTCTGGGATAAAAAAAGTCTAGCATTGTATGTTCTGTGACACAGTTTATATCTGTGCAGTTTTTATACAAAAAGCTATATAATCATATTCATAAAATAGTTCTAATAGCCATATGTCATTTTATTCTGTGTTTTGTCTAGAACTTTATCTATCGAATATGTTGTCATAAACTTCTGCATTGGGCTGCGCAGGAAAGGAAACAAATTCTTCTGGGTGAATGGAGCCTCATTTGACACAAACTTGTGAGTTTTCAAATACGCTATGCAGGAAGAGAACCTGCAGCTTTTTTGTCCAAGTAGAAAAGTTTTTCTATGTTACGTATTCTACGGTAGGCAAGCTGGTGTATCCTATTAAATGAGGGCTGTCGTATGTGTGTAAAGATGCTAATGATGCTAATAAAAGTAATTATGTCCCCAGAGAAGTGGGGAAGGGGCATCATTGCCTGCTTTCTCCTATAGTTGCACAGCAGCTGTTAGGTTATGTCTAGAGTAACTTGCTTCTGTATAATCCCACTGTGTGAGATGGATGACATTTGCTCTATTAGGAAGAATTACCAATGTTGGACATTATAAATTGTTTGAGTTAGCTTTCCCCATTAGTCTTGCAGGGTTCAACACTCAGGTAGTGTCAACAGAACCTTCTAAGACCAGCTGGGGTACCAGAAGGTCACTGGTCTGGGGGGCTGTGTCTCAGAAGGCATTGGTTTTGCCCACTTTGTATCCTAGAGATTGGCTTTCTTTGCAGCCACATCCCGGGTATTCTGCTGAGGCTCAGCAACATTAGTGGCAAGGCCTCAGTCTGTACTGGAGGAGTAGTGCTGCCACAGGTCCTGCTGGAATCCTCTCTCTCCTGCCCTGGAGAATTGTGCCTTTTGTGCTCACAGCCCATTGTAGATTGTGAAGTACAAGTGCATGTTGGCACATCTCTGTGGGGATCAAAGCAGTTTGCTTTCATAGAAGGTGCATCAGAGCATCACCACACATTTCACGTGCACAAGAGTTCTAATCTTTACAGTGAGAAGTGAGGCTCATTTTAAATCATTCTCTACTTTGTTCTCCACAATCTCAATGACCCAATTTTACAGGAAGTAAGAAATAGGTCTTCTAATTTTTATGTTAAAGTTCTGCTCTAATTTGTACTTTTCACTTTTTAGATTTCATGTCAATACGACAGATGACGGAGACTGTGTCCATGTAGATTCAGCCTTCATCTCTGCCAGTGCTCCTCACTCAGGAACTGGCTTTGCACCATCGGTCAGTATAATTCCAAGACAAGCTCTTCATAGGGAATGGCCGGCTGTGCAAATACAGAGACTTTCTCCATGAGAAGCTGGAATTCAGAATACTGAAAGTTCTTGCTGTAGGATGTCGACAGAGGCAAGAGGTGCCATGGAGAGGATCATATACAAACTTCTCCAGGAGAACCAATACAGGGAGTAATTGGTTCAGAAGTGGCAGTACCAAGAGGAAACAATAACAAAATGGCCAGCCATGGCAAAGAGCAAAAATTGCTTCTTGCTAATACAGTTTCATTGTGGAAACTGCTGAAGGACATGGCAGTGAATACTTTCCTTGAGAACTCTTCACTATTGCAAAACATAATTTTTTTAAGGCAGCTAAAAATATTGCTAGATGGACACGAAGGTCTTACTGAATTCATGGTGAACAAAATGATGGTTTTTTTCCTGTTTTCTCTAGAGCTTAGTAATGCTTTTCCTGAGAATTTGAAGTTTGTCTTTATGGTGAGTGGGTGAGATTTCATGAGGTATTTTGATTTCCCTCCCTTTCTTTTTCCATGGGGTTTTCAAGTGTGATTGGTATGTAATGTCCAAATTTTATCCTTAGACATTACATACCAATCACAAAGCTCCCATTTCTATCATGGGAGCTTTGTAAATCAGGAAGGCAGATAATGACCAGGGCTTCTAGTGAATGGCACTGGTGTTACAGGGCATATAGAGTGAGACAGAATAGAATAGAATAGAATAGAATAGAATAGAATAGAATAGAATAGAATAGAATAGAATAGAATAGAATAGAATAGAATAGAATAGAATAGAATCAGGAAAGTTGGAGAAGACCTCCAAGATCATCAAGTCCAACTGAATTACAAAGATTCTTCTCTATCCCTCTGGACTGATCTGGAAGCATGACTTCTACTATGCAAAACTTCCCCGAATATGTGGCTGCAATAGGAAAGCTCCTGAACTGAATCACGCGCAACTGTTGTTTTGGGAGGGCTGAAGAAGTGGACTTTGAAGGGGGGAGACATTTAAAAAGTTTAAAGGCAGCTTAAGGTGAGGTGCTGTTGTGTTCATCTGGAGACAATAAAGGCTTGTTTTATCAAATGACTTGTGTGGGCAATGATAGTTCTAACAGTCCACGGTGCTATGCTATTTAGCTCAGGTGCACTCTGGATTAATCTGTTTAGATTCTTGGTAGGATGCCCTGAAAATGGGTAGTGGGTCTGTGTATCTGTGGTTGCTTGCTGCCTGATCACTCTTGGATTCAGCAGATACCGGTAAAAAGACTTCCCATGACTGAGATATCGAGGTGCTGGAGGGAGCACAGAGGAGGGCAACGAAGCTGACAAAGGGCCTGGAGAATAAATCTTACAAAGAGCAATTGAAGGAGCTGGGGCTGTTTAGTCTGAAGAAGAGGAGGCTGAGGGGAGACCTCATCACTCTCTACAACTGCCTGAAAGGATGATGTAGAAAGGTTGGTGCTGGTCTCTTCTCACAGGTAATTAGTGATAGAACAAGAGGAAATGGCTTCAAAGAGGGTAGGTTTAGACCTGACATTAGGAAAAAAAATTTCACAGAAAGAATGGTGAGACACTGGAACAGGCTGCCCAGGGAGGCAGCAGTCACCATCCCTGGATGGGTTTAAAGGTTGTTTAGACGTGGTGTTGCGGGTTATGGTTTATGGGTGAGCTTTGTAGGGCAGGGTTAATGGTTGGCCTTGATGATCCCAAGGATTCTTTCCAACATGAATGATTCTATGA
Organism: Apaloderma vittatum; assembly: GCF_000703405.1. Taxonomy (NCBI): domain Eukaryota; kingdom Metazoa; phylum Chordata; class Aves; order Trogoniformes; family Trogonidae; genus Apaloderma; species Apaloderma vittatum. The sequence goes on from NW_009711884.1 coordinate 87,037, forward strand.
TTCTATTGTCCTGGCTTGAGAGCACCAGGATAAAAGTTC
>NW_009711885.1:0-289 GCF_000703405.1 Apaloderma vittatum
TTCCTCACTCTGCTTTCCATCGCTCACCCTCTGATTATTTTGGCTGCCTGCATGCGGTGGTGGGTCCGGGGGGGTGTCCCTGGCCCATCCCAGGGAGGGTCTGGGCGCGTGCTGCTGATGGGACGCGAGGATCACCCTGTGCCCATCCAAAGGTGCTGGGAGACGAGCAGAGCCTCTTGGTCTCCCCTCCTGTTCGAGGCGTCGATGTCTGTTGTGGTTCTGGCCTTAGGGGACGGACACCCCTGCAGGGGTACCGAGGGGTGGCCGTGGTCCTGGCGATGGTGGCCCC
>NW_009711885.1:363-1597 GCF_000703405.1 Apaloderma vittatum
GAAGCAGGTCCCTGACCCCTGACGGGGTCTCCCCCAACACCCTGACAGGCGTGTGGTGAGGAGGAGATGGGAGCTGGGCTCCGTCTTCTCGTTAATGAGCTTTTTTAAGCGGATGCCCTGATTGAACTAATTGCTGTGCCCGTTGCCATGGTGCTGGAAGGATGCAGGGACCGCCAGCCCCCTCGGGTCACCGGAATGTGGCAGTCGGTGCTTTTTGCTCTTCCCGGGGGATGCTCTGAGCGATGAGCTGAGCCGGGAACCCCCCTGCTGCATTCCCAGCCGGGTGTCAGACCCCAAGCCCAGGTCTCCCGTGGAGCCACCAGTGCTCCTTCAGTGGGAGGTGACCTATGACATCCCTGTCCCTCTCAGAACAGCTGGCCCTAGCAGCACAGCTGGGGAAGGCTCCCAGCGATGCCCTGAGCACAGCTTTGTCTCCCCTTGCGTCAGGCTTAATCCCACGCTCCCCGACTCTGCAAAAGCTGAAGCAGCAAAATGAGCTTCAGCATCTTTCCTCCTCCTCCTCCTCCCCGTCACTCTCAGTGCACGGTGCATGATTTCTTACCAGCACGTTGGCTGCTTGCATAAGACATGATCCGTTGACAGACACTTCTTCATTTGGAGCTGGGGACCGTGAAATTTAAGATCAGGGTGGGGCTCTAACTGCAGCTTCCTGAGAGCAGAGCCTCCCAATGCTGCCCAGGGGACTCTCTTCCATATCCTCCCCCCAACACCTTTGCACAGCATCAAAGCAAACCTCAGCCCAGGCAGCTTCTGTGGTCCCCTCCGGGACGCCTCCTGCTCCAGCAGGAGGCCAGGGGGGTGCCCCTGACCCGCTTCTCTCAGGACACGCTTCTCTCAGCCAGGGCTGCTCCACGGTGCACATGGTCCCGCAGAGCGGGTGACTTGGGTCTTCTCTCTCCCTCCTGTAGCAGTAACTGCGAGCTGGATTACGACCTCTACAGGGATGGCTTTCCATACCGGTGAGTGTGACAGCCCGGGAGGTGAAAAGCGGGGTGTCCCCAGGCATCCCCCATCCCTCTGGGAGAGGTCGGGTGGAGTATTCTGCAGCTTCCTCGGGTTGGAGACCTTGGGGAAGGGGGTTCATGGGGCAGGGGCAGTGTGTGGGCTGAGCCATGCTGTGACCCTCCCTGGTTTGGGAGGTCCTTCACCGCAGAGGGACCCCACGAGATGCTCTTTAGGCTGGCTGCTGCACCTCTGGGGTTGTTCTCAGGCC
>NW_009711885.1:1614-2971 GCF_000703405.1 Apaloderma vittatum
GTACCAGAAGATCCCCCCCCTCATTAATCGCATCCCGGTCAAGGCCAGACGAACTCACGTGGGAGCAGGAGGCAAAAGCAGCCCGAGCCCCGAGCCAGCACCGAGAAGCAGCACCAGCTCCGCAGCAGCACGAACAAAACGTAAGTCCGATGGGGTTGGGAGGAAGAGGAGGCTCATCCCTTGAGTCTCAGTGTGTTACAGCAGTGCCAGTGCCAGAATATGGTGTTTGGCGCTGAGCCTGTGGCTAACGAGTCCCCAGCTCCAGCAGACACAGCCTGGATTGGACCTGTCCCTGTTCCCTGGGGATGCTCCGGAGGGGATGATGCTCTGGAGATACGATGCTCTGGAGAGGAGGGTGCTCCAGAGGGGAGGATGTTCTGGAGAAGAGGATGCTTCAGAGGGGAGGATGTTCTTGAGAGGAGGGTGCTCCAGAGGGGATGATGCTCCAGGGGGGAAGATGCTCCCAAGGGGAGGACGCCCTGGAGCACGTGTCCCCGGCTCTGGGTGAGCGGCAGAGCCGGGTGGGATCCGAAAAGCTCCTCTCCCCGCAGTGCGTGCCGAACAGCTTCACTCCATCAAGGGGGAGCTGAGCCAGATCAAGGCGCAGGTCGACAGTCTGCTGGAGAGCCTGGACCGCATGGACCAGCGGAGAGAGCGTCTGGCGGGTGAGGGGACCGGCCGTAGACCCCCCAAAACCTGAGCATCCTTGCAGGTGAGCCGCAGGTGGCATGCAAGCCCGTGGGGTGCGAGGACACCCCAAATTTCTGCTGTCTCTACCCCCTGCAGGGTCCAGAGGGTAGAGACGAGGGCAGAGGCACCAAACCCAGACAGGTCACGGGAGCTCCGGGGGAAGGAGGGGACAGGAGCTGACGGGCACAATGACCTGCGCAACATCGGCAGCGCGGAGGAGAGCACAGACACGGAGGAGACGGTGAGAGAAGGGGCTGGGATCCTGCGCTGGGCTCTCTGCTTCCCAAAAATTCCTCTCCCTGACGGGCAGAGCTGGGTTTGACCTTGTGCCCCGCTGCACCTTTTCTCCTCGCAGGTGAAAACGCACACGTCGGACCCCGAGGGGAGCCAATAGAGGGACTGGGACGTCCCGGGGGGGCAGACCTCCCCGTCTCACGTTCCTGTTTCTTTTGAGCCTTCCAGCTCGCACCATGCAGGATGTGAGGAGCTCACACCATGCAGGATGTGAGGCGCCCGCTCGGCACGGCCACCCCCCAGCGTCGGCAGCCCAGCCCTGCGAGAGAAATCTTTGTGTTTGAGTGCGCTTGGTTCTGATTTTCCCTCCTGTTTTCAGACCTAGGGATAAGCAGACGTGGCCAGGGCAGGAGGAAAAAAAAGTGCTGTGGCG